>NC_064246.1:44974593-45277623 GCF_003254725.2 Canis lupus dingo
ACTATCATAAATAAAAATTAAAGAAAATTAAAAAAAAAAATAAACTTGGGAAATTTAAAAAAAAAAAAAAGAAATTGTAATGTGAGGACTTTCTGTGCTTTTTATTAAAATTCTAACTTAGTGAGATGCAATTAGTATGGAAGACGGATGATCATCAGAGTCACACTGGCTGAGAGTAGGTCCAAATCGAGCAGTGTGGTATTCTGGGTGAATATAGCAGCTTGTGAGGCCACAATTCTGCGCTCAAGTCACATTTCAATCATATACATGGGAAGGGACTTCGGTCAATTGCTTTGCTTTCCCAAGTCTCACTTTTGTTGGTGGTAAACTCAATATAATTACCTCCTATGTCTGCTATGAGGGTTGAAATAATGACAAATGTAAGTATGTGGTTCAATGCACAGCACTGAGAAGCACTCCATCAATGGCAGTCATTATCTATTATTATCATCATCATTAGTAGCTTCTTCTCACTTTTCTGAGAATATTAATTAAAAACCAAGATATAGCTTTCAAAGTTTACATGAGAACTGGGGACACTGTATGCTTTCCATGACAGTTATGAGCCTATTACTTAGAAATATTTTCATTAGGTATCAATTGTGGTCTATTTCCAAATACTGTGTTCATTTGGATGATTTCACCATATCATGAGATTAGGTTAATTTTAATCATAACCTGTTCATCGTAGCCAAGCTAAGGAGCTTGCTCTACTCTGAGGTGATTTGGTTCAGCTTTTAAGAGATATTGCTCCCATAACAAAGAACATCCATCCAACATCTTCCCAAGACCATTCTCTAGGGATGCCTGAGTGGCTCAGTGGTTAAGCGTCTGCCTTCAGCTCAGGGTGTAATCCCAGCTCTGGGATCAAGTGTCATATCGGGCTCCCCACAGGGAGCCTGCTTCTCCCTCCGCCTATGTTTCTGCCTTTCTCTGTGTGTCTCTCATGAATAATTTTTTTTAAAGACCATTTTCTATTTGAAATATACTTACAACCCTACTTTAGCTATTAAGATTTCCTGATGAACTTCAACTATCTTACATTATTGCCTTATAGCAAGGATTCTCAGCTTCCTATACCACACACAGACCATTCATTTCACTAATGTTTACTGGGTGCAAGATATTATTCTAGGTATCAGAAGTACAATATTGAGCAAGTTAGAGGAAGTCCCTGTTCTCTTGGCCCATCTTTTAGTGGCACGAATGGTATGAGTAAACAAATTGATTTCTGTTAGTAACTTGGAAAGGAAAAAAACACCAGTTGATTTGAGAGGAATTGGAGAGAGTACTGATAGGAAAGATGGTGCCCCATTTATGGCCACCCTCATTCAGCACCGCACAGGTCCAGAAGGTCCTGCTCATATAGATTCCAATAAGATGACATGTGAGCTAAGAGCCAAATGCCACAAATGGAGTGGTCAGGCAAAGATCTAGGTAACAAGCATTTCTATAGAAAGGAGAGGAGAGAACAAGGTTTCTAAAGAAGGAATGAGCTCTGTATGCTCAAACAGAAAGCAGGACAGTTGACTGCAGTATATGAGTATGGGGGCAGGTGCTCAGAGATGAGAAAGGTAGGCTTTGAGATGGCTCCAGGCCCAATTCCATAAGACTGCCTGCATAGCTTTTGCAAAATGTGAATTTATGGGCCATGCCCCCAAACAATTAAATCACAATCTCTAATGGTAGATTCCAGGCTGTGTGTGTGTGTATTCCAAAGTTTCTTAGATGACATTAAAGTACAGCCGGTATTAAAAGCCAATGATAAAGAGTGTCGTAATTCCTGATAAAGGGTTATGATTATATTGTTTTTTTCATTAATGTTTTCAGTTACTTTTTAGTACCTCATCTCCCCATTTAAAGTTTGTGTTCCAGGCATTTCTGATCATTATATCTTTGCAAAATGCCAACCAGAGAACTATGCGTGCAATAAATGCACAATACAAGGCTGTGATTGTCTTTTGCGTGCCTAAATCTGCTTAGAGTGCACTACAGAAACAGACTCATGGTTCTAGGCATATTCCCAATTACATTTTAAAAAATAAACAGACAGGTGTGTGCAAACACACCAGCACTTAGCAGCTGGCTCCCATGCATTTCCTTCAGGGAAATGAAGAAAGTGGCTAGGAATTCTCCAAAGTATTTGAAAAAGAAACAATGGAGGGTTTGGAGGCTTTGGGGGGCTTCTTTGTTTTTGGGTCAAGAGGTCAACAACATTAGGACCTCTGGGCCATGAGGAAGAGGGTCCATACGCTCCTGTGCTGATAAACATTACCTAGATATTCATTGTGCCAGAGTCTCCGTGTTTTCTCTAAAAGGAAATAATTGTTCCCCCACAATTGTGAAGGTCAGAAATCAGAGTAACTGAGGAAAGAATAGGTGATGAAGGTCACATGGAGAGCAAGAGGGAAAGCATCAGCAAAAGATTGTCATGTCTGAAAATGACTGCTGGCACATACAGAATTCCAGAGAGCCATTCCAGGACTGTTTGGGGAAGACCTAGGTGTGGCATCTGTCACCAAAATGGCAGCCAGGGTTGGTTGTGATAAATTTCTGCTTTTTTTGCTCAGTTTAAGAGAAGGCCCTTCCTAACTCCAACAGAATCATCCTCCACTTGTGGCAGACAGAAATTGCCAGAAGTCTAGACAGGCTTCTGGATAATATGTAATAGGAAAGAAGTTACCTTCTTGGTAGTTGATTCCTGAAATTCTCACAATAGGGCACACAACTAATGATAGCTATGAGCACTCCAGACTCATGCCAGGGGTCTTCCTAACTGTATCATGCAAAAATTTGACCTGCAGATTTGGCCAGTATTAACCAGAGCTTCATATAATATTTATATATGCTTTGATACACAGGTTCTAGTTATTTATGGTAGTGTTTATAAATGCCAACCTAGATTTGACACTCACCTGTGCTAATTACTAGCTGTGTGACCTAGGCGAACCACCAGGATGCAGGTTCCATGAAGATGGGGCTTTTTAACCTCATTTTTTCTAAGGATACATCATTGGGGAACAACAACAACAAAAAAGATTAAAATCAGACCAAAAGCAAAAGCCAAAAGAATTTTTCTTGGTTTCATTTGCTTTAACTTCTGCATCTTTGACATGGGAATAATCATAGTATTTACCTCATAGATTTTTAAGTGTTAAGTGAAATAATGGATGTAATGCACTCTGCACATTGCATAGGAATAGTAAACATTGCAAATGTTTGTTGAGGAAATACCAGTGTAATGCTTTTCAGCAGAGTATTGATAATAATAAGATAACTCTCTAATCACTTAAAATGTTTTTACAACAAAACGGTGCTTTCTCAGGCTACCTAAGAGTCAATTATCTTAATTGAGCATCTGATCCCAAACATGGGCTGAAAACTTCAAGCACCATATCTCTACTAATGGCTCGATATTGTATCTACATTTTTGATTCACCTATGTCAGTATCTTTCCTTTGAAAACTCCTCCCCTTTCATTCTGAGCTCAGTCCAGGAAAGAATAAAATCACCAGTGGTGACAAGAACAACCCCCTCTTTGGAGTGTATTCAAGTTTATGGTGAGCTTTCCTTGAATGCTGCTGTGTCTTGCCTTTAAATTGTCTCTTGGAGTCACTTCAAGGTCAGAGGAATTTCTTTATCACTTAAGGTCTCCTTCAAGGATATGAAAGAGCAATTTGGAGTTCATGATCTGGAATTGATAAATTTTATAATAAATAATTATATCATATTTGAGTCAGGCAAATTATTTACTAGGACCTTTATGTTGAAGAAGTTGTAGATGATGTTATGACTAAGAGCCTCATACAATAAAAATGCATGTGTAATACTTTTTGTCCTCTAGAATATCTGATCAAGACATTCATTAAATGAGTATCACTTATCTAGAAAGTTGCCATACATAATATATAATATCGGTCTGGGTTCTGACAGTGACACAAATTTGGGTCTTTCTGTTTTGTATTAAATATAATGCTACCTTGAATTATACTATGAAATAAGTGCTATTTCAATGCTGGGTCCAGCTTAGTCAGGAAACAGAAGCTGAGACAAAAATTAAGGTAAGTGTCATTGATTAAGAGCTTTAGAGTGTAGGGAAGTTTTGAGTCTGGAATATCCCATCAAGAGTTGTGGGAATCAAATGAGATCTACATTTAAATCCTTATCAGAGCTGGCCCATGATATTTTGTGGTCTCTATTTGTTAGCTATTAAGTTCCAGAATTTATTATTGCTATTGTTGTTGTCATTGAATTTCAACATTTGGTCCAAAAAAATATCTACATTTTGGGAACAGTCTCAATCTATTTCATATACATAAGCGCTGAAATGGCTCTCTGAAGCAATCTCACCACTCAGAGCATATGCATAGGGGGAGGCAAAATCCTGGATGTCATAGAGATACACTTTCAAAATATGACTCAGGACAGGCAGAGGGGTTTTGCTTGACAAAGTCGTAGTGGCAGTTGGAAGTTACCACTGTACAAAGAATTTGGCAAAGTGTGATATGGCATCTTTTATTACAAAATATCTGTAACATTATTCTCCCCCTACAATAAGTCACTACCATTTCTTATACCTGAATTAGGAAGCACACCAAAAGCAGAATTATCCTATAAATGGCTAATTTCACATGTCCTTATCTAAATTGATGATCCTTAGTATGTGATTTATGTAAAGAGGAAGCTCTAGAAGGATAGACTAGAGCCCTGAGGTAACTTTCCTGAAAGAATTTCCCTTGACAGCCGTAACTTGGAACACACATGCACAGTAGAGTACAGAATCGTTTCATGAATCATCCTACTTTGAGTTTGGTTAAAATAGCAATGTCACTATGTAGAAGCATAATCTTTTTGCTCTCCATTACCCTATTGACATATTTTTCCACCCCACTGCTGTTAATCCATGAAGACTCCTGATGATTAAAACTGACTTGGTACTTTAAGCAAACTCAGTGGTCAGTAACATTTCCTCTCCTGAAGCCCCTTATACATCATGCCAAGAGTAACAACTATGTGTGCTTTCAGCTCCTGAATTGATTTAATATCTCAATTTGTGCTACTGATGTTTCAGTGGTGGATCTCCAAAACACTTCTACAGTGACACTGCTGACCTCACTGAAGGTTAAATAGCTATTAAATTTTGAATTAATTCACTTTTTCTCTCTATGTCAATCCTATCAAAGTTCTTAGAGTCACACAAATGTAAAATGAACTTGGTCAAAGACCCTCAATGGATAGGATTTACTCATTCACTCAGAAGATCCTTACTGGGTACCTGTTGGTGTCCCAAGCATCTGGTTAAGCACTGAGGACACAAGTAAAAGGGACTCAGAAACAGCTGTTGTCTTCTAGGAGCTTCGATTCCTAATGTGGAAAACCTGAATAAAATTGGCTATTCCAAAAAGATTCCTTGAACTTAAGTCACAAAGAAAAGTGGTCCCTTATAGCTCTCACCTGAGTGCTATGGTTTGGAGACAAGATTCCCTAATGATATAGCCTACAGAAAGTGTTGCCTCATGGACCCATGTTTTCAGCACACCATAGTGAAATGAGAAAAATGAGAGCTTTACTAACCTTCAGTCTCACTCATTCTCTATGTAAACCCTCCATTCTGATGACAGTGGTTCCTCCCTGGAGTTTGCTCACTCCATTTGTTTGCCAGCTTCCTATGGTGTAGTATTTTCCAATCCTATTTCCATCATTACCTTCCCGATGGCCACCAGCTCATACCATTGTCATTATTTCTTAGTATTTTTATCTAAATGAAATTTTGTTTCTTAAGCACACTCTTTTAAAACTCAATTATAAAAACCTTAAATATAAAAAAATTATTTGCTATGATTAGAAGCTAGCTGTAGACATAAATTTAATGTTTAAAATGTTCCTAATTTCAAAGTAGATACTACTGGCTAATGAAAGCTGAGTCCCAATCTGCTATCTTTTTTCTAGAACAGAGAAATTAGCAAGTGTAAGCAAGTGGTTAATGTCAGCAAGGACACAAACTGGAGACTTTCTCCTTGGAGTAATGGTTGTATCAGAGAAAGGTGAAATGGGAGCAACATCTCACTATTTTGTTTCACTGTTCTACTAGCTATTGAAATGTCCTCTTGTACTACTGGTGATACTTATTTTGGTTTTTTGGTGACAAAGCTACAGTAAAAACATTAATAATGATGATAACATTACTGTTGCTGCTGCTAATAATAATCACTTAAAAAGTAGTCACGTACTTACTGTATCCCTGTTTTAAGCACTTCTACACATAATGAATTGACTCTTCTAAGAGCCCGTGAAGAAAGCGCTTTTACATGTGGGATCCTGTAGCCCTGTAAAATTTAGTAACTTGCTGAAGCTCACAGAACTGTCACATTTAAAACAGTCATTGATCCAACCTCAGCTCTAAGTCAAACCAACCTTGTTCCCAGCACCACCAAATACTTTGCATCCCTGGGTAAGCCATTGTAACACCATTTTGCACAGAATAAACCAACAGTTTGAAAGGTGACAACCGAACATCATATGTCTGGCATTAGGCCTCACTGAGGAGGAGGAAGTGGAGGGGGAGGAAAAGAGAGGGGCAGGAAGAGAGTGGTATTTGAATCCTTCTGCCATTACTCATTAGCTATTTAACCTTGGGAAGGTTGTTTAGTATCTCTGAGTCTTACTTTTCTTCATCTGTAGAATGAGATGATATCAGCTCCTGGATAACACTGTGGTAAATGTTTTGAAGTGGCTACAGTGAAAATCTAGCACAGTAGTTGGTATGAAATAGGCCCTCAATAAGCAGTCCTTGTTATTATTCTGTAGTGTGCTTATCAAATCCCTAGCCATTATTCACGGCTCATTCTGTGCCATCCATTCTCTGATGCTTTCCCTTATGCGTTCTGCCCACAATGACAACTACAATGATAACTCTTTCCTCTGAATTTCATATCACTTATTTCATTTTTTTAAAGAACCAACTTGTTTCTTCCAAAGTAATTGAAGCTTTTAGAAAACAAGACTTACGAACTTCTTTTCACCACATATTATTTCATACCTTGTACTTCCCTAAAAGGTAGGCCAAAAAAATTTAGTAATTTTTTAAAATTAATAATTATATGAAATGAGAAATGTTTCATCAACAGAATCTAAAAAGGTAATCTAAGTGGTAGTGGAAAAAAATATAGTGTCTTTTGTTTTCTGACGATATTTTTTTTTCCCCTTCATGTTGGCTGTTCGTAGTACTTGATATAAATAGCACCACCTTCTGCTGGAGGATATTAAATCCTCATAAACAAGAAGATATTCACGTTTTTGGTAAGAATTAGATGATAAGAACTTTGGTAAGAACTTTGATAGGATTGACGTAGAGAGAAAAAGTGAATTAATTCAAAATTTAATAGCTATTTAACCTTCAGTGAGGTCAGCAGTGTCACCTAACATCCAAGACAAGCATCTCCAACTGGAGATGAAGTATCACATTCTAATATCTGCTTAGTTGTTTTTTCCTTATTTATTTTCTAATTATAAAAGTAACAAAATTATGTTAGGAAGTTAGAAAAATACAGAAAAAAAATACAAATGATCTGCTGTTTCTTTTCCCAGAAACAGCCACTATTAACATTTCCTCTTATGTCCCTCTCACCTTTTTCTTAATGTTCTTTGGTACATTTAAAAAGTATACTAGGATCAAGCTATATATACTTTTTAAAAATACATTATTTCCATATTCTTACATGTTCTTTAAAAAAGATTAATTTTTCAGGGCTACAGAATATTTCAGCATTTTGATGTCATTAGTTAAACCCTTATTGGTAGACAACTGTTTTAAAATTGCCCTTGTTTTAAATGACTCATTAAATAATATCCTTCCAAATATACTTTTCTGTCCAATGATAATTCTCAGTATAAAATGTTTAATGTGTAAAAAGACATTCAAAACTTATAAGCCTCTTAAGATCCTCAGCACTATTCACTCCCATAAGTCAGTGATTAGTGACCTCCTCCCCAACACCACACACTTGCCAATACCAAGGACAATGAGTTTTAAAAATCTTTTATACCTTGCCTAGAAGACAAATGTTGGTATCATATACATTATGGACTTTTAAAAACATGCTGCTTAATCATGAACAGACAATATCAATGCTCTAGACATTCTATCTTCTGCTCAGCGTACAAAAACTCCAAATCAAAAACACTGCATTTATGGAAGATAACCAGTGAGAAATTAATTACATAAGGACATAAGACCGACGTGGCTCTAATGCTGTGGCAACTGACATAAGCAAACCAAAACCTAAGCCTATAAATGCTCAGGTGACAAAATCAAAATGCTAAGGACAACTAATCACCAACAGCGGATAAGGCTTTAAGCTATAGCCAATCAATAATTTCCTTACTTTGCTTCCACCTTTTCTCTATGAAAGTCTCTGCCCGAGCTCCAGCTGGTAGAGTGCTCCTAACCACTTCTGCTTGGGCGCTGCCCAGTACAAGCTGATTTTTACACAAACTCATAAAGTTTTTAATAGGCCTCAGTTTATCTTTCAACAGTTCTGATGTCACAACAGGGAACCAAAGGAGACCCCGACAGTCCCCAGGAGCAGCGAGCAACAAGGCATAGCTACCCGCTCAGCCCATTGAGCTTGCTTTTTTCTCACTGCTCTGGCAGCTGCAGAGATGATGAGAATGTCCCTCTTGGATTCTAGATCTGCAGCTTCTGCACTAGGAGCTTTCAGACTTCATTCGTATATTTCTTCCCCCTACCCCTACTCGTGCCACTAGTTCCAAAAATCAGAGTGGACCAGGTCCAACTTAGAAACCCCATGGATCTCAGGTCTGACTGACCTCGGAGTTGGACTGGGTCTGAATTAAGCTGGTCTAGGGGGAGCATTAGGGCTCAGGTGAATACAATTGTGTTTCAAAGTTGAACCAGTAGGTAACCTTATCAAAAATAATCTTGAATACAGTGGCCACGGTAGAGAACTTTTAACTATCTTAGATAAGTTTATCCATTTATGAGGTACCCTTGGGAAAAAGGGGTCACAGCTTCGTACTCACTATAAAGGACCAAGGGAAAATTATTTTTTCCTCCTCTATAGTTTCTGATGACCAAGACAAGAACTCATTGGGACACCCCGATTCTCTCTGAAACCTGAAGATGGCATTCTAGGAAAATAGGCAGAAGCCTGCAAAGGGTAAGAATAAATAACAAATTTAGCTCTCCCAGATTTCTATTGTGGCACCTGGTAGAGAGAAAGTAAAATCTCATGTCCGTTCCTTTCCAAATTCAGATTGGCAGGAAAATATAATGATTATCAATCCTTTCCTACCCAGAAACAGCCACTGCCTTGTCTAATTTTGTGTCCTAAGAACTTGGTTTGTCAACCATGAGGTTGGAGGCTGGGATGGTTCTAAAAATATGGCTAGAAAAAGATTGGGTTGCACTACAAATGGGGCTGGAGTCCTACCAAGTGTTGCCAGATCTCAGGGGAATTAAGTATTTCTTTGGTTATCTTTGGGAGTGGCTCTGGATCTTGGTGAACAGGGGAAAGGATGGGACTTTAGGCAGGGAAGGAATAGGAGCTCCAACTAGGCTCTGCAAGTATTTCAGGTGTGCAGACACTAAGACAAAACAAAGACAGATGAAGAAAATTTAGACCACCCTGTCTCAATTACTAGGGTTAAAAATGTTTTTCTAATAATTACATTGTAACCACAGAAAATAAAAATAACCACAAACTAATCAGGCCTCAAAGGAAAAGTTCACCATAAAAATTCATAAAGATTAACCAGACTCAGCAAAACATATCTATAGAACATAGATGTCACAGAAACAAAAAACTCGCACACAATGTATAAGCGTCACATCTAGTTCTAAGCCACTGATCTAACCACAGGCAAGTTTCCTGGTAAAGTCCTAACAAAAGGCCGGAGATGAAAAGCTCTCATTGGCAACCTAGTTAGGGCCCCTCGCTCCTGAGAGCTTTTTCTATATCCTTGCTTTGGTCACTCTGTTTTATCTGTAAAATTCATTCTTAGACTCCATGAGACAAGAACCCTGCTCTCCTGCTTCATTGGGAGGGTAGTTATCTTTTGCACCTTCTTTGAAGATCCTTCTTGCATCCGTCGGATTGTTCAATAATGTCAGGAACACTTACTGTTGGTCCTGGCTAACACCTAACAAGACATTTGAAAGGATTTTTTTAAGTAGCTCTATAATCAGAAGTTGACTAAATTAGAAGCTGATATCAGAGCCTTATAGGAACTTTTTTTTAAGGCCTTCTCCCCAAAGCTAACTCAAAAGTATGTACCCAGAGGAAACGGAAAACATTCTGAAGCCATTGTGGAAGGATTTACAAACTATTCTAAAGACTGTAGCTCTAAATCTAGAATATAGGAATCTTTGGATTGTAATCTTAGTTGAAGATCTTCTCCCTGATATGAAGAAGCAAATTAAGGATAATGTAGTTAGATGGCTGGGTCATCTTCTGGATATCATTCAGGTTGCAACCCAATTCTCTGAGGACTTAAAAAATGTACTTGTCTTACAAATTGAGTCTTTTTAAGAACAGAAACATGGTTATAGAAACAATTCAAACACCACCTATCTTTTTGCCAATCCCCAAACCTCCCCTCTTCATCTCAAAAGGCTTTCACATACTGTGAATGATCTAGATTTAAGAAACAAAGACTTTCTTGGAAAAATTTACATACTTTCTTGGTGCCTTTGAGATATTCTTTGAGTATTCAGGGCTCTTCCCTAGGAACCCAGAGCCATCTCTTAATATGCAAACTTCAAGGAGATCATTGATGGAAAGGAAAGGAAAGAGAAGAAAAGGAAAAGAGAGAGGAGAAAGCTATATGGAAATTAGGTGATTAAAACTTTTTAAGTCTTTCCACAAATATTAGTAAAAGCTTTTAGCCACCTGAGCAGGTAACTCTAACTCATTCTATCTGAGAGAACATAATTTGGATCCAACTGTTCTTTTCTAAACTAATGAGCTTTCCATTATCACACTTGTCTTATTGCTAAAATTTTAAAATGAAAGCTCAAAGATCCCTAAATGTGTCTGCATATTACATATGTATGTTTGATTTAGGTAGGCTATACATAAATATGTTATAGATTTGTGATATTTTTCCACCTCCAGATCATATTACCAAAATCGATTTGTAAAGAAAAACATTTATATGTATCAAGTATATTCTCATAAATATAGAAACTAATCCAAATGATTTCCAAATCATGTAATCTAGTATAAAATTTGGTAAATAAAAGCTAATTTAAGTTTATTGGTTTAATTAAAACAAGCATGTCATTAGAGTTATCAGCACTAAATATAATACTTTTATTCTACCCAGATTTATTAAAAGTCAATTTCATGTTGTCTGTTAAAGGATTCATCAGGCAATAAGAGATATAAGAGAGATAAGAGGTAAGATGATGATTAGACATTTAACATATCATGGAATTTTCAAAATCTAACCATAATTCTTAGGAAAATATGTAACATAAAAGTTTTTAAATATACTTTTCAGTAATATTTATGCTTATGGTAAGTCTACTTAAAAATAGTTTTCAAAATTTTTTTGGTAACTGAAAACCTTAAAAGTATACTGGGATAAGTTAATAATTGGATGTTCATTGATATCTAGATTATTCCCAAATAAGATAAAATATTGAAACATTAATTCCCGAACATAGTTGAAACATTAATTACCGAACATAGGTTTATCCAATTTTGGCTTACTTTATTTGTAATCCCATTATCCAGATTCTGGCAGTTTTACAGTCATGCACAAGCAGTGAAAAATTTGAGTTGCCTAGTACACGTTCCTAGCTGAGATGTAATAATGAGACACTCTGCCTTCTTATTTCAGTGTTTATATTACAAGCAAGTCCTTTCATTGTCTATACAGTGCCACATTTTATACATTTTTGTGCTTTTTCTTGCTGATTTTGCTGTTTTAAATGACTCCCAAGTGCTGTCTAGTGATCCCAAGTGCAAGAAGTTTCTTATGTGCCTTAACAGAGAAAATACACGTGCTAGATAAACTTTGGTCAGGCAGGAGTTATGGTGCTGTCTGCCAGGAGTCCAATGTTAATGAATCAACAACATATATTAAATAAGATGTTCTTAAACAGAAACACACGTAAAACAAGGTTACATATTGATCTGTTGATTGGTTGATGAAAACATTGGGACTGAGGCTTGCATTTATCTAATCTTGTATTTCCCCTTGGGGCAATGGTTCAGTATTTGCTAATTCAGTGTTCCCAGCAACTTGATAGAACATGACTACCCCAAGTAAGGAGAATCAACTGTTATATTTATTTCCCTATGTTCTCGATAGTTTATTCCTTGTATGACTGTGCTCTATGTTCTTACATTCTTTATTAAGATGCTGACATTTGTACCTCATTTAATATGGACATATATAGGGTATGCAGGTATACAATACACAGACAGACCTACACAAACACAAGCAAATATCCATTCAAATATCTTAGCTATAATATTTTGGCTTATTTATAATGTATATTATTTATGATGATATTTAATTTATATTAAATTGACATTTTAGCAAGATATTTTTATCTGTTGGCTTTTCAGTCAAATTGGACTCATCATGGACTTATTTTCCTTATATAGGTATACCTCATTTTATTCTGCTTCATTTTATTGTACCTCACAGATACCACCTTTTTATGAATTGAAGGGCTGTTGCAACCCTGCATTTAACAAGTCTACTGTTGCCATTTTTTCAATAAAATTTGCTCATTTTGTTTCTCTCAAATTGTGGTAATTCTTGACATATTTCAAGCTTTTTTTTTTTTAAAGATTTTATTTACTTATTCATGAGAGACATAGAGAGAGGGGCAGAGACATAGGCAGAGGGAAAAGCAGGCTCCATGCAGGAGCCTGATGTGGGACTCGGTCCCTAGACTCCAGGATCATGCCCTGGGCCAAAGGCAGGCACTAAACTGTTGAGCCACCCAGGGATCCCTGCTTTTACTTTATTATTTTATGTGAATTGTTGCAGTCTCATATAGAACTTCAGTGGATGAGAATCTGCTTCCTGTGGAGGAGCAAAGAAACTCATTTCTTCAGATAGAATCTACTTCTGGTGAAGATGCTGTGAAGATTGTTGAAATGATAATAAAGCATTTATAATATTATATAAACTTAGTTGATAAAGCAGTGGTAAGGTTAGGTTTGAGAGAATTGACTCTAATTTTGAAAGAAGTTCTGTAGATAATATGCAACGTGAAACACAGAAATTGTTTGGGAAAGGAAGAGTCAGTGCAGCAAAAATTATTGTCTTATTTCAAGAAATTGCCAGCCACCCAACCTTGCCAGCCACCACCCTGATTAGTCAGGACATATCAACATCGAGGCAAGACCTTCCCCCAGCAAAAGGATTATGACTCACTGAAGGCTCAGATAATGGTTAGCATTTTTCAGCAATAAAGTATTTTTAAATTCAGGTATGTACATTGTTTTTATTTGGACAGTATGCTATTGCACATTTAATAGACCAATAATGTCAGTACCTCATTAAAATGCTTGATTTTACCCAAATTCTGTTCTATTCGTTCACTGTGTTTGCATAGTTCTAATGATACAACAAACCTCTATAGACTATGTTTCTTATTTTTATAACTGTTTTATAATAAACTAAGCCTTTCAAAGATATTCCCACTCAATTTTCCAAATAACCTACTCAAAAATTTAAATAGCATTTTATAATTACTTTTCATATTCTGTGTTACAAATAACTCATTGATTTATGAACTCAGGGATTTGAAAACCAAAATCTACATCCAGTGATAGTTGGCAAACATCGATAAGCACATTATTCACACTTCAGCATAAGTGACAACAGGAGTTTAAAAAAAAATCCATAATTTAAAAATTCGTATAATTAATTTACTAGATCATAGCTTATCATCATATCATATTCTTCATAATAAAACTTACTAGGCTTTCTCTAGAATCATCCATATTTTGCTTGTTCAAAATATTTCAGTTAATGGATCAGTATCTGGAAGAATAGATTGGACTAAAAAATATGCTTTTTCTCTGTCTTAGTTGTGCAGACTTGAGCAAGATATGTAACCTCCTGGAACCTCAGCTTTCAGGATTGTTTTTTTTTTTTTTTTTAATGTTTTCTCTTTTTATACATCTAATAGAAATTTTTTTTTTTTTTTTAATTCATGAGAGACACAGAGAGAGAGAGGCAGAGACACAGGCAGAGGGAGAAGCAGGCTCCATGCAGGGACCCCGATTGTGGGACTCCATCCCAGGTCTCCAGGATCACGCCCTGGGCCGAAGGTGGTGCTAAACCGCTGAGCCACCCAGGGATCCCCAGCTTTCAGGATTAAAGAGAACTTTGTTTTTATGTTAAATAAAATGATTTACATTATGGAAAAAAATGTTTATATGTAGCACACAGCATGTATTTAATAACTGTTTCTTTCTACTTTTTATCCTTTCATAATTGTTATATTAACACACCACATATACATCATATATTAGTTCTATTTTAGAAGTTCTATTTTAGACTTTAAATCTCCAAGGAAATATTTTGTGAAATATATAATGGTGCATGACTTTATATGAGAGAATTTGGAATACTTAACGAAAACCTGTTGTAAATCTCTCGACGTTAAGAGGCAAGTCAGGCATGTAGTAGGCATGTAAGAAAAAAATTCTCAAAATGCTCTCATCTTAAAGGTTAGATGTTGAGTATTAAAAGGTGTTTCTATGCTGGCCAAAAAGGAAAAGGAAAAAAAAAAAAAGAGCTCAGTGTAATACTTTCAATATGGTGCTAATAGTTCCAGTTCTTACATAGAAGTGAATTTTAAATTAGAGGGGGAAGAAAAGTGTTAATCTTATTTTTTAAGAGACTAGGTCACTTATATATTCAGTACATACTGATTCTTACAAACTCTTTAAATGAGAAGGAGAGTGAAAAATGTCAAGTTGTATTCCACTGATAGGGAATTAAATCCACACATCACCCACTGCAGGCTGTGTTGCTGAAAACACAGCCTTCATGTAGATCTGTCAATTTTCCCAAAATTTCTACCTAAAGTTGGGTTTCATTTTAATACTATCAAAAATTGAAAAAACATTTGTTCTATTTGGCACTTATCAATGGCGATCTTTTGAAGTATCAGGGATTTTTCTATTGTTTTTAAGTTTCTTTTTCTTTTATTTTCATATCTTAAATGGTGAAAAATAGCCCCTCCCCCCAATACTTCAGTGAGGACAGAACTGCATCTTAAATTTCATCCTAGTCAGATTGAAAGCAGATGTGACCATCCTAGAACTATGAGAATCTACATTTAAATTTAATGTTTTCTATTACTTCAAGAGAGTATAAACCACTTTATACGCTCATTCTAGCTAAGCAAAAGTAGTTGCATAGAAATGTTTAAGGTACTGATCCACTAATTGAAATATTTTGAACAAGCAAAAGTATGGGGTGATTCTAGTGAAAGCCTGGGTTTTATTATGAATATGTTATGAGCTATGATCTAGTAAATTACATAAATTATAATAAATATATTTATTGCCTCTTATGAGCAAAGAGAGTGGCATTTAAAACTTCACGCATAAGCCTAAGTGAAAAGAAAAAGAACCAGAGATGGTATGGACAGGAACTAAAACCTTGGGCAAACACTAATTTATGCTGATAAAGCCTATTGTCTAATAAAGGCACTGTCATTTATTCTATAAGGGCTGAAAATGACACTTTCAATTGAACAGCAGAGGGCAAAAGCCTTGCAGAGTTCTTTTCAAAACAGGTAGGTATTTCTTGGGAACAGGTTCCATAGAATGTAAAATACAATGCCAAACAGCGTGAAGAACTTCTGAAAGTTGACAGCAGTTTTCTGCAAGCCCAGCCCAGCTTCCCTGAGTGTCTTGTTATTTAGCCAAAATTCAAAATATTTGTGGTTGCAATAGTAAATTATCTTAACTAAATGATGGCAAAACCTAATGAGAGGATGGAGAAAACTCAATGAGTTTTCAGGCCAGCATGTTAGGCAAATCACTGACATTCTAAAATTTGCTTTGGTTATCAAGGTGGTTCCTCATACCATGTAGCCATTTCTCTCTCTTCCCACCTCAACACAACACTCCTCATTTTCCTCTACCCATTTTCCTGACTACAATGTATCAAAGAACCATCTTTTCCAGGAAGCTGAATCAGAGAATTAAAATAGAGAGAAGATTAGGGTGATTAGCTACAAAGAGAAAAACAGCAGGTGATCATTGAATCTAAAGCTACAGGAAAAGCCCCTAGGGATCTGAAACAGGGGACTCATTCTTTAAGGGAGGCTCAGTTTTTCCAGGTCCTGCCCCACCTAAGCTACCTCCTCTTCCTCTGCAGTATTCTGATCTATTACCTGCTCTGGGAGAGGACAAATTGATTAGCATAGGATATGTCAGAGTCTTAGGTCTGTGTCACTATACACCCTCCCATTTTTTCCAAAATTGACAACTCTGCATTTATAGTATAATGGATTTCCTAAGCACTCAGTGATAGCTCTTTAAGAACCAAAACAATGATGGACCCAAGCTTCCCAGAAAGAAAGTGGTGCCAGGGGATATTTCTAGGAGAGGATAGCACCTGACTTCTGTGCTAGCATCCTTGAAGTCAGAGGTGTGCTGTAATAAACTTGAGCCTTCCTTACACAACCTAGTTTGGATCTGACCTCCAAGACATGAGGAACATCTATGCTTCAGAGAAAGTGAAAGTGTGCTGAGCATTATCCCATTGAGTGCCTTTTTCAGTATCCAAGGACAATATAATTCAAACAGAATTCACTACTACCCTAATAGAAAATTCTCCCAGCTCAGACTACATACCCAAGAGAACATGGGGACAGCAAGAAAAAATGTGGAACACCAGCCACAGTGGAAAGGTAGTTTTCAAACAAGTTGCATGGACTTCAGTTTCTTTACCAGCAAAAGGGAGCCAGAACTGCTGATGACATTCATTTATCTCCGACTACAAGTCCAAGTGCCAGGTTAAGTACCTAATTGCATCATCTACTTCTCCCACAGCCTCATGAGATTCCCATCCAGGCATTACATTATCTGTTTCATAAGTACTTTCTAAACTGACTGTTCCAGGCAGGCTGTTTACTGCATAATGCATACCTCCTTCATGAAAGTATTCACATCAACACTCTTGCCCTTAAACCCATTCTCACTCCCCTTGCCACTGCCTCACTTTCATAGGAAAAAAACAAAAAGTAAAACAAACCACACACAAAACTTCTGCTAGAAATGAAGAAAAAAAAAAAAAGATTTAATCCAGATGCCTGTTCCTTTTATCCATCTAACCACTTCTAAGTCTCTACCATCCCTCCTCTCATACCCTATCCTTGGTCCTAATATCTCCATATGTACTGAAATTACTACAATTATTCTATAACTGAGGTTTTAGCTAAGTCAGATGATCCCTCTCCAAATTAGAATTGCAAAATATATTATTAATTGTCCCCATAGGGTCCTTTAATTGTCTCACCCCCCAAAGTGCACCATCCTGGTAAGATGTAACCTATAAAAATATAAAAACAAGATCTGAAAAGCACAAGACTTGGGAAAAATGGATGCAGAGGTTCAAGAAAAAGGCTTAGGAAAACCTTTGATATATGGTGCTAGATGCTGTAGAAATATATTGAGGATGCCAGTTCAGGGGCAATAAAAACAGAGAGGATTTTATTAGAAACATCAGAAAGGCTTGCCAGTTTCCTTTTTGCTTGTCTTACAACATGCATAGATTAGCAACATTAAACAGATCAAGGGGGGAGGAGGGGGGTAAGGTTTTTTGTTTTTTTTTTTTTAATCTAAAATGTTTTACACATTACAGTGGAATGCTATGTGGTCCACCTAACCACAACCTTTACCTTTTATTTCCATGCACACAGAGCAAATCTGAAGTGTGATAACCAAATTATTTGTAGAGGCCAAGGGATAAGGAGAGGGTGCCAGGGGGAACACACCTAGGTAGAGAAGAGGCAGATGCATGACCAGAGAATTGTAGTCATTCAGTTGGGTTGGGAGAGAAAGACAATAGCAGATTTCTGAGAGAGAAAATGACAGTACAAATTACTTGTGTCCATAAGGAAAAAAAAAAAGAAAAAGAAAAGAAGCCAGTTTTCCTGCACAGAGCTGGAAAAGCCCTATTTTGTGCTCTGTATCAAAGCACTTTGGTCAACAATACAAACAACATGAGGCAGAGCAAAACACAAAATTGTAGCAAAGATTCCACTCACCAAAGGGTGGATCTTCAGTGTGCAATTCAGCTGGCTTTACAGGAGTGCTCCACAGCAAAGCCAAGAGATGAAGCAAGCCCCAGTCGGCTTAGGCAATAAAAAGCGGGATGTAACTGTTAAAAAAAAAGAAAATAGATAAGATTCAAATGAGCGCATAAAACAAAAAAAAAAGAATAAAAATGCAAATAAATACCATATATCTTCAAAATGTAGGAAAGTTGGAATTAAGAGCTAAATAAGCTAAATTGTACACCTTACCCTTTAGAATATCTTTCAATAGAGAAATGTAAAATATGGTATAAAACATATTAATTAAATCAGTCATTTTGACTATGGCACACCATTATCGTTAAGACACCAAATTACCACAATACTGTTCCCATTTGTTATCCTTCAACTGTGATGCTGTTTGTAATCTATTTTTTAAAATTTTTTTTTTAATTTATTTATGATAGTCACACAGAGAGAGAGAGAGGCAGAGACACAGGCAGAGGGAGAAGCAGGCTCCATACAGGGAGTCTGATGTGGGACTCGATCCTGGGTCTCCAGGATCGCGCCCTGGGCCAAAGGCAGGCGCCAAACCACTGCACCACCCAGGGATCCCCTGTTTGTAATCTAAACACTGAAATACACAGTATTAGAATGGAAGAACAGTTTAAGCCCATCTTTCTAGCTATACATGGATTTTAAGCTTGCTCTTCACGTTTCCAAATGATTTATTTCATCTTCAAATTTACAGTTTGCTCATCCATACAATTTAAGCATGATTTTGCCAACTTTAAAATTCAAATTCTTGCTAATTAGTACCATGGTCAATAGAACACAGGAGTAGTATTATATACCAGGAAAGTCCCCGACTCCAATACAACTTGCTTTGGGCAAATAACCTAAGCTTTCTTTATCTAAAATGGGGATATAATAACCCCTATTTCACAGAAATGTTATGATGATTAAGCATAAAAATCCATCAAAAGCACTTAGTACAGTGCCTGGCACATAGTATCCCTTCAATACACTTCACATGTCACCATTGTCATTATTGTTACCAACACTAAAATGCTATATACCTGGAATGTCATCAACGGAGATTTTGAGCTCACCTCCTAATGATTAACTCTTTTGAAAAATACAAACATCTCCCCACACACACCAAAAATGTCCACATAATTAAACAAATCCACACTTAGATGTTTGTTCCTTATTACATTCCCTTTTCCCCTGGCCAGGAGAACTAGGACAGTGAGGGAGGCAAAGCATGATTTCGTAGGTTCACAAAGGGATTGTGTTAGTGCAAAAAAGAGAGGGGTCAACAAAGAAGGAATGATTGCAATTGAAAACAAATAGTTTAATCACAGAGGTTTTTGCTCAAGTCATTCTCATCTTGGATATTAAATGTACGTCTCCACGTGTAGGACAAAGGAGCCCTTCCTCAACCAGCATTTCTAAAGCAGGGTGTGAGATCCTCTGGTGAGCTGGAGCCTCAATCTCCAGCACCCGTATAAGGCCACAGGCGGATAACACATTCCTGGATACCCTCCTCACAAGTAAAAGCAACATTTTCAAACTGATGACTCTATCTTCCTAAACACTCTGAAAGGCCTTTCTGCCCTCCTCAAAGACTCCTGGAAATGTGGAACAAATATTAGGTGCTAGCATCCTGATATTGCAGACAGTAGGAGGACTTGTCACAATGCAGTGGAGAGTATGGAATTTAAATCACAGCAGACCTGAGTTTGAATTGTGACTCTCTCACTAATAAGTACAACCTCATACAAAGTTCCTCAGACCCCCTGAGTCTCAGTCTTCTCATCTATAAAATGGGAGCAGAGACAAACCACCTATTAAATTGAGTAATAAGGAAAGAATGTTTCTGGCATACAGTAGGCATACAACTAACATTAATCACAATTTCTGCTTTCCTTGTTGCTGCTATCTTGCTTATTATGGTAGCTTGATAATCTGATTATAAGGGAATGAAACAGAATTATCTAATCAAGACTGCATGTCTTTAAAAGACAAACTGACAAGACCAGACAGAATGATAAGACCTATGTCAACTTGCTTTGTTTTAATTTTTTTTTGAAGTTTTCAATTTGGCAATCAGAGCCCAGAAAAGCAATATGGTTCTTTGATTTCTTCCTGAGAAACTGTACAGCCTTTATTGTCTTTGTATCGCACAACTTTGGCACTTAATTATATCCTACCTTGTAATAATTAGGTGTCCTTATAATCAAGTCTGTTTACGACACGTGCAGTTCTGATCCTTTAATCTCTACTGAATATTAGTTTTTAATGCTGTAAAAAGCCACAATTTAACAATTTTATTACTACATAAAATTGCAAGAATATTTTGAAGAAGATTCACCAACAAGTTGGATCTAACATTTTCTTTTATAATTAGAAGTAGCACAAAATCATACAAGGAAGCTTCAATAGTAGAAGCCCAGGCAGTTTCTATGCCTTTCCACTGACTTGCTGTGTTATCTTAGGCTAGTCACTGATCTTCATTTTTAGACCTGTAAAGGAGCCTGCACTTGAGTCAGATACTTGTCTCAGCTAGACCACAAAGGTCTTTTTTTTTTTTTTTTAATATTTTACTTATTACTCATGAGAGACACAGAGAGAGTGGCAGAGACACAGGCAGTGAGAAGAAGCAGACTCCATGCAGGGAGCCTGATGCGGGACTCGATCCCAGGTCTCCAGGATCACACCCTGAACTGAAGGCAAGCGCTAAACCGCTGAGCCATCCGGGCTGCCCTAGACCACAACGGTCTTAGAATTCTGTAATAACAAGACTATAATAAGACAACTGTAATTTTCAGGCAACAAATCTGGTACTTGCTTTGTTATTTTATATTGTGTTGATTATAAATTGAAAAGCCTGCTGATGGAATGAATGTAAAATAAAAACAGGTATGGTCAGTTTACACAGTATATTTGATACAATGTAATGATCCACTCTCCAGGCTCCAAAGCCTAGCAAAGAAAAACACTGAATGGCCACATGGTCCAAGACAAGCTTTAATCGTCTATGTTCCTTAGAATCTTGAATAAAATAAGGATAATAACAATATCTAACTCAGAGAGTTATTATAAAGACTACATACATAATTCACTTAATGAGTGGCACATACATTTATGTTAGCTATTATTGTTTATTTTTATTAGTAAAATAGAATTACGTCAAAATACTGATTTCTGAAGGATGAAACTCACTCCCTATTTTGTTATATGCATTATGGATATTCGTCAAATGGATAAATGGAAGTGATTTTTTGATCAATGTGTGTCACTCATTAAATATTCAGTAACAAATGAGGCATGCTTTAAAGCATACATTTATTGCCAGTGTTACTATTTATTAGGTTTTCATCTACATTAAGAGAGATCAGATAAAACATATATTGATTGAACTTAAATGCATTATTAAATTATAATAAAACTAACAAACCCAGACTTGAATTTTTTCTGAAATATACATTTCTGGCATATTTTACACATGAGAGTAACACATGAGACTACATGAGACCTATATTTATATAACTATAATGAGACCTATATTTTCAAATATTCTTTTGAGTATCATTGTAAAAAAAATTATATAGTTAAATAAAAATAGAGTAAAAGCCACTCAGAAGCACATGAGCCAGTGATAGCTGCTGCTTACATTTTGATGGACATCCTTCTAGATATCTCTCTATAAATAAATTCACCTGAAATAGACAAAATTATGCACAAATAGGACAATGCCAGCCGCCTCTTTTTATTCCAAACCTTCTTCCATAATAGAAATGCATTTTCTAGATTATTGATGGCAGTTAATCTGGGCCCACTTTTGATTCAATCAAATTATTTTAACCTTTCATTTAAGGTTTATCAAAAATTTGAGATATTAAATATCTGATTCAAGAATATTATAAAATGACCTATTTAAATTAATATTATTGACATCTGAGGAATAACTTAGGAAGGTCTCAATTTGCATTTTTTAAATGTGTTTTTCTATCATTAAACATACGAATCAGAAAAATTAAGCAAATACCAGACTGCATATTTTACACAATAGGAAGTGCAACAAAATGAAGTGATATAGACAAACCTATAAAAAGCCAGACAATAGGAATAAAACTTGCAAGATGTTGTTATTTTCATTCAAACTACCAGCTCCATTAATGGAAATTAAGTTTATAGGCTTAAAAGAAATATTAACAATTTTCCCTTTAGATATAAAGAGAATGATGTTACAGTGTAAGGAATGGGAGATTAGTAAATGCAAATTAATTGACTTCTTTCTAATGAATAAAAATAAAGATTTCAGAGACATAAAAATATGAGTTTCATTCCACAAAACAGAAAATAAAATGATGAATTAGAATGAATGACTTTCAGAATACTCAAGTCATTTTGCATTCTACTATTCATGTAACTGTTTAGGAACTGTAGCCTTCTTCAAAGAAATATCCTAAGTCCAAATAAAATATCTCTCTGTTTCTTAACAAGGACATTTGATAATGAGGCATTTAGATCAGCAATAAAATGATTTTATAACATAGAAAATGATTCATTGACCTGGATATACAAAAACCAGTCAGCTAGTATCACTTATTTATTTGACTAATATCTGAGTGGTGCCCATATATTAGAAACTACTTCAAGCCCTAGGTTTAATAGTGTCCAACAGAGGAGCCACCAGCCATATGGCCATGGGCTATTGAGCACTTAAAAAGTGGATAGTCTGCAATGTATAAATGTGAAACACATATGATTTCACAGATTTAAACTATCTAAACTATCTCAATCATATTTTTATATTGGGCACCCACTGAAAAACGCTATTTGATATATTGAGTTAAATTAAATAGATTAAGAAAATTAAGTTCACCAGCTTCTTTTTACTACTTTTAAAGTGCCTACTAGCAAATTTCAAGTTACATGTGTGGTTTGCATTATATTTCTTTAAAAATATATATTTATTTATTTGACGGGGTCAGGGGGAGAGCACAAGCAGAGGGAGAGGGAGAAGCAGACTCTCCAAAGAGCAGGGAACCCAACACAGGGCTTGAACCCAGGGCCTCAGGATCATGACCTGAGCCAGAGGCAGACACTTAATCAACTGAGCCACCCAGGCACCCCTGCATTATATTTCTATTGGACAGAACTTCTCCAGATGATAAAAATGTTTAATGAGGAAACAGGTCTTTGTATTCACGTTTGTGTGCTTGGAGTCAGGCACAAATGCCATTCAAGGACTCCTGTCAGATGCTGAGGAAGGTGCATTATAAGGAGCATGCCAACCTCTGAAATTTTGCCATCTAGCAGTATGCATCAAAAAGACGGGAAAAGGTACATAATCACAAAGCCATTATATATGCTAACCTAAAATATAACACTGCTTTATGTCAAGAAATCTCTCTAATAAAGTTATGGTTGTTCAATACATCTCATTTCTTTTATCACAAGGGGAGCATTAAGCTGATCTGCTGTTCAGCACCTACTGCTGGGATTGTGGATGTGCTTCTCAGGCATCAGGAGGGGGACGAGGAGCTCATATTTTATTTGCTTTTAATGGCAAATTTGTACAGTGGATCAAGAGAGCGGCCTCATCACAAATGCTATTTGAAATTCACTGATATCCCCAAGCTAGCTAAGTTGGATCTTAGGAGGGAGCCAGGAGAAAACATTTCAAAACATCCAGAGGTCCCCAAAGCCTCCCTAAGGATCTGAAGGCCCACTGTGGTTGTGACAAAGAGATTACAGAACTGTCAAATATATGGTAGAGATTAATTAACAGAGTATTATCTTTGGTGGCTCTGACCAACAGTACAAAGAAATTATCAGGAGCCAAATAATTACAAACCAGGTATGCTTAGAACAAATTTAAAATAGCTTATCTTTATTTTTACAGTATGTTTTATTCCCTCCAAAGCCATTTCAGGCTAAAGAAGTCTTCTTAACTATATGGAATCTTTGAATTTTCACTCTTTAGGATAACATTTCAATTAATTTAAGTCATTTTATCTCTCACATAGAGATTTCCACAATTATCTGTCAAACTCAGGCATAATTTTGCTCAAAATAAATGGTTTCTATCATAAAGATGCACTAAAACAATCAAAACACAATCATATTCTCAATATTAGAATGCAGGATTTGTGGTACAAAGCTTATGTTCAAAGGTTTTAAAGAAAGGAAACATAATTTATAGAAGTTTAAAAAGATACTCCATGTAATACCAATTCATTAAGTAATTTTGAAAGGGTCAAATCTTATTTTGCTTAAGGGTTATCTGATACAGAAATTACTGGAGTTTTATAAAATATGCACTCTGTCCCTGCTCATTTTCTGAATGAATAAATATGAGGCCAATTTTATACAGAATCACTTCAACTTGAACTAATAATAATTGTGTATTACAGCCTAGCATGTTTCAAAGGGATATGTATAAAAAGGAAGGCAAAAGAAAACATTAAATCAGCCACTAATTATAATTAATTCATGGACAGTTGAGGTTTATTGGCTTTGGCTAAAGTATGTAACAGTACTCATATGGAAGTCCAGTGTCCAAGCTAAAAAGCACCGGGTCATATAAGGACTGTTTTTATTTGCTGAATAGATTTAAGATACAATAGACTGTTTTTGAAGATAAAATGATATAAGCAGAAACTTGCAGATCTCACCAGAAACTGTGAATCTCTTACTGATTATTTCCTTTATTTTCAGGAATGTACATGGGTCCTTTTGAGAAATTTTTAATCATTAAGAAAAATTAAAACTTGCTGAAAGACATTGCATGGGATTTCATTTACACTGAATCATTCTGGGGCACTAGATTTGCACTGAAACATATAAAGAGATTCATAAAATTAGCATCATCTCTTTTTAATTATGGAGAGATGGAGAACTAACCCATGGAATAAGAATGATTTTGAAATCATAAAAAGAATCTGACCTTTGTGTATGGTAGCCCTCTCTTAACTGATATCCCACCTACTCAGCTGGTTTTGTGATACAGTAATTATCATATTTGACCTCTGTCCATGAGCAAACTATTTAATTGTTCATATCAACTATAGCCCACAATACTTTCCAATATGCCTATTCATCATATTTACTACCTGCTATGGGGACAGCTGAACCTCTCCTCCTCACTCATGGCTCTACATCCTCACCATCCAGGGAGAGTTATTCAAGTGAGCATATAAACAAGTGGTAAGTGAGCCAACCATCTAAAGTTTTATATCAAGGCACCTGGGTGGCTCATTTGGTTAAGTGTCTGCCTTCAGCTCAGGTCATGATCCCAGGGTCCTGGGATTGAGCCCCGTGTTGGGCTCCCTGCTCATCAGGGAGTCTGCTTCTCCCTCTCTCTCTGCCCCTACCCCTGTTCCTGTGAGCTCTCTTACTCTCATTCTATCTCAAATAAGTAAATAAAACCTTAAAAAAAAAATAAAAAAAAAAACCTTTATATCAACAGTCCAGAGCATGATCCAGAACACTGAATAACCACAGTATACAAATCATAGCATTACGTCAAAAGCTATAAAACTATAAAAGAAACTAAAGAAAAAAGCTTAGGGCATTAGGGAATAAGGAATTTGGTTGCCAAATACATAGACATTGACCTGACCAGTGCTGGTCTATGAGAAATTTTCACAGTAAAGACAAGGAATTTTTTTGCAGGAAAAAAAAAAAAAAACATCAACAGAATCAATATAGCTATCCCATCTGCATAGAAAAACTTTTGAAGCACTTTTAAATTTACTTTATCAGCACTCAGTTTGAAATGATCAATATGCTAAAACTCATAATTGATTCATATATTTGCATCAAGAATAACTGCCATTGGACTTCTATTTACCATCACATTATCAACCATCACTATTTTTTATTTGTAGTAGGCTGAAAATAGTGAAGTTGTATTTCTTTAAAAAATAATTAATACTTCTCTCCTTCATTCACACTACTTAGAGGTGTGTACATATGCATATTTGTGCACACACATATTTTCTGCCTCACACATACACATCAACTCAATACAGGTCACTAAAATTGGAAGGGATTTATTCTATGTTCAGCACTTCAGAATAAGAGGGTGGAAAAGGAGGTAGAGAAAGGAGGAAATAACATGTGTTTGCAGTATTTTGAAAATTAAAGATCCCATATACCAAATGCCATACAGAAATAATTATACTTTTTGATTTCCTAAAAGTACAATCATTAAACAGATGAAGCTATTAGAATATTAAAATAAAAGGTTGTTCTAAATTTTTAAATACAAGTAATGCTTGTTTTAATCATACTGCTGTCAGATCTAATGCCATCAATAAAAATTAAAGATGCACATTCACAATCAATTTCAGAGGTAAAAGACTCATTGTATTAGATGCTAGTAGAAGTAATGCCACTCTTGCAAAAGAAGAAATAAAAACAAACTGGTTATTTCCCATGTTAGTCTCACCAACATGAACTGTGCCCTTTAAAATATAATTTTTCCACTAAGTGTAAATATAACCCCTCTCTAAACAAGCAATCAGCATGATTACTATATTAAAAAGCATATATTTCCACAAAATCATTATATTAAGTAGCAAACAAATGTCTTTTTCCCTTTCGTTACCCTCCCCCTAATTAATTAAAGATTGGCACAGTCTAAGAACTAAATTTATTTTCAATTAAAAAAAGAAGTCCGTATGTCATGATAATTTTTTGTTACTATTTCTAATGTGCAAAACAAAGGTTTGCTGTTAGCATTGAACATAGTAATCAAAACAAATCCTTTAATTTTCAATAACTGTAAGGATATTTGAAGAGTTGTTCTCCTAGCAAGGTACTACCTCAATGGTTAATCCTATTAAGAACTGAGCCATGCACTGCGACTAAATCCTCTGGGGAATTTGAGGAATCAAAGGCTTACTGCACACTTAGAAGGCAAGGACTTTTGTAAAGGGCTCTATTATATGAGGAACAAAAGAATACCACTTGTGTACTTAAATATCATCTGCTTTTCCTTCCAAAATACTCCATTTTTAAGTAAAGATATGTGATTTAAATGTATTTAGAGTTTAGCTTTTGGCACCACTCTCGTTTCTGAGTAGAAGTGCCATCTGCGGGCCCCATGGCTCACGCATAATGATATGCTTACAAGCTGCTTCCCTTTTCTGCACAATGTACCCTTTTCACTTTAACATACATTTTCCATAAATTTTTGAATAACAAATTGGGCTGTGGAAGTTTGTTGAAACGGGACAAGGGAAATGCCCGTAGGCTAGAAAGCGGCGATTTTACTAAAGAAATTGGCGCAGTGGAAAATATCTACCCCACCTGCCCCCACCCCCAACACCTATCTTGAGCTGTGATCCTTTAAAATTGCAAATTAAAAACTTCTCCCCTCAATATATTAGGTCTGTACATTAACTTGGGCAAAGAGCCCACATGCCTGCCATCCATTACACCTGCTGGGTGACAAACAGATGAGAGTCATCATGCAGACTCCCAACGTTTGATCTCCTGATATCGCCAGATGTCCCCCATTTACATTCAAACATAACCACAGTCATTAATGCAACTAGCCCGGCTGGCATCTAATAGGGGGGAAAAATGGAATTCTAATCTCAAATCCTAACTATCTAAAGCTTTCGGGATGTGAACATATATACTATTAAGTGTGTTTCCATGAGTCTAACTTTCTGGCTATTAAGAGAACTGAGCTCATCGTAGGACTGGAAACTGGTACAGATGGACAGATTCCGCACATATTTCAAGAGAAGACCTGCATCTTGCCCCATTTGGCTTCTGAACTTTTAATTTAAACAACAAAATTTACCTTCCTGTTATCTGCTATATCCTTAAATACAGTAAGAATAATCTTGCTTGTTGGGTGCAATTCAAATACCCCACATAGGGAAAACTCGTAAACAGACAGCAGAAGTCAAAGAAGCCATGGAAAGAGTAAATCTTAATTTCTTCCTTGCCTCCCTCCCTAGTCTAACAGCACTCATGAAACTGCTTACTGATAAGAGTCAACTGGAGAACTTAAAACAAAAGATCGTATGCACAGGTATCAGTCCACAGCCCCTGGATGAGTCTCCAAGGATGAGACCCAGGAATTTTAAAATGCCCGTATTAATTCTCTTGAAATCAATCCTAGACCTTGAGCATATCCTGGCAGTATATTCAGGAACTATTCATGAGAACATGACTTAACAGCTTGACTTTTTGAGACTTTCTTTTCCATTCTTTGTTTTACACAGAAAATATTTGTAGTGCGTCTACTCTGTGCCTGGCACTGGGCATTTGGTATTCACAGACTCCGTAAGACACCAGGATTTATCTCAGCAGAGTCAATACATGGCTCTAGGTACAGAGAGAAGTCTGCCTAATATTATGAGAGCAGAGAGATTCTTACATACAAACTAAAAGAAATGAAAAAACCCAGAGACGCTTTCCAGAATTTTACAAGGGGTCTACCAACTGGACACTTCAAGAAGGTCTGGGAAGGAAGAAACCACTAGACCTCCTACAAAATATATCAGTATCTATGCCCAGGAGGGGCTCTGACTTGTTTAGGGGAAGAAGGTTGAATTTAAGCATCAAGGAGGAAGCTGGGAAGCCTGCAGCATCTTACTGCATTCCTTCCTCTATTTACACTAGAATCAGTTTAGACCTTCTCCCTTCTTCTAGCTCCCTCTACCACTGTAATGAAAATATTCTCCTCAGTGAGAGTGTCATTGAGCAGCTGCCCTGGACCCTCATCACTCTTCCCCTCTCCCCATTCCATCTTCCTCATCTCACTGCTGGGTGAAATTACTGTGTTCATGTGTGTTTCTGTCTCTTATCTGTCTCCCTTGCCTATTATTCACCTGTTCCCAGGACCTAGAGCCACACCTGGCATGAAATGAGTATCCAAGTACATGTTGAATGAATAAATTAGTGAACAAAAATAGTTTTTCTTAAAATTTCTCGCTTCCTTCTATCACCCAACATGGATATTTTTCACTGTATGTTCTTGGATTTATATTATTAGTGATTGTTTTCATTTGAAACCCAACCTGATTCTCTTCTAAGATTATTGTGGTCTATATGCTATCTCACTTTATTCACTGAGGATGCTTACACTTGGACTCAGTCAGCAACAATCCATTTTGATGCAAGCCCAATATATCTTCAGCCCATCTCTCCTGTAATTTATAAAATATCCTATTGCCCCTCAGCAGGGACAGAATTCCAAATCTTATTCAAATCTTCCACTATATACTCAAGAAGAACAACAACAACAAAATCCCCTCAAAGGAAAAAGTGCTAGAGGAATTTCTGTCTCGAGGTCAAGTCTAAGAGGATAAACACAGGCCATCTACTCAAAGTAAGAGGAATTAAACAATGAAATCACTGATTTAAGGCTTTTAATAACAATGGCAAAATATTAAATCAGGCTTAAAATTACCAAGTACCATCAGGCCACTTTTACTTGAGGTTTTTTTTTTCTTCAGCTGCTCAGCACATCCCTACAATTTCACGGCACCTACTAATAGAAAGTGAGCTCAGATTCTATTGACAGTTTCATGACAAGTCATACTTCACCTTCCATTGTCCAGTCTTCTTAGCTGTTCATTATCTTGACTGCTGTGCCTACGAGATAATGATACACTCTGCTTCTACCCCTGACTAGAACACATTTTTGCTCCAGGGTTCCTTTTAATTGAAACACACTGTCGGTATTACTGTTTTTGGTGCAAAAGTAAACACATTTTTAACACAAGAATTCAGTCTGTATTTGCTTCACCAATAGGAAGTGTGTAAAAAGTCACCTGCCTCTAGAAAAGTGACTGGATGATTCTTTTGAGACATTAATATTTTTACTCTTTTCTTTCACTTTCATTACCATTTGTCACTTCTGAAATGTGATAATCAATTATCTCTGTGAGAAAAAAAAATAGTATGACCATCCTTACCATTTCTCTGAGTGTCCCAAACCCATTAAGGAAGTACTGAGTAATGTCTCGTCAACCCTTAAGCATAAAATTGACTGAAAATGCCTTTAACTTTAAAAAAAAGTATAATAAATTGTACCTCTTAAATTATCTGTGTCTATTGTTAATCCCATTCAGTAGCCACCGACTGACTAGAACAGAATTGCCCAACATCGGGATTAGTAGCAGCTGAGCATGGCCAAGATGCTGCTTTTGCCTAGCAGAGGTTCTCAGAATTTGAACTCTTTCAAGAAAACAAGTGAATTCTTTCTACAAACAAATATATTTCAAATAAGAACTACATATATAAAGAGGAATAGGGTTTATTTTCTCACCCTCTGGCAAAAAAATATATATGATACTCTAACCATTTAAGAACAATAATACATTAAACACTGTGCACAACTTCATTTTATACCAATCAATTAATACAATCATATCTATGATATTAGAATTCTCACCATTCCTATTTTATACATGAGAATATCTAAGCACAGAACTGTTAAACATCATGTCTAAGGACATATCACAGAGCTGGACCTTGAATCTAGATCTGAACCCATACCCCAGGTTCTTAGCCACTGTTCTATGATGCCTATTCTCTCTGAGTTTTTAGTTAAAATATTAAAGCACTTCAATGAAGTCATCTAATGACTGTCATGTATTCTTATAATAAAATATATATGGATTTAAATTTTGAAAACATAAAATGGATTCACAATTTCAGGTTGACCTTAGAAATATTTGTTAGTATTCCTTCCATTTATCAATTGTCACATTACTTGTCTTTTTTTTTTTTTTTTTTTTATCACTGTAGCCAACACAATTTTGATTGTTTTTGCCACTACATATTTGGGGAAGGGGAAAAGAAAGAAAGAACATTTACTCTCTCTTCCAAGAGATTAACATAATATGTGTGTGTGGCAGGGGAGGGGGCTGGGTGGGAAGATGACAGGGGAAAGGATTAAAAATTTACCACCCTTAGAAGCAAAATGGTTCTCAAATATTAAAATGCAAATGAATCTGCAGGGAAAATTTTAAAATTTCAAGTCACTAGGCTCTCCCTAAAAGATTCTGATTCAATAACTGTGGGGTAAGGTTCAAAAAGTGGATTTTTAACAAGCAACAACAGTAATTCTACTACAGACAGTTCATACCTGTGTTGTCCAATATGGTAGCCATTAAGCTTATAAAATGCAACTAGTCTAAAATGACGTGTATTAAATGTAAAATAATACACACTGAATTTCAAAGATTCAGTATGAAAACCAGGATATGAAATATCTTATTACTTATTTTGATTATATGTTAAAATTCTAATGTTTTAGATATATTAACTGTAAGAAAATATATTACTAAAATTAATCTCATGTCTATCTTTTTTAGTGTGGGTACTATACAATTTTAAATTATATGTGTAACTTACATTGGTATTTCTATTGGACATTATATTTCTATGTGGACTTATCTTTCTTTTGGGCAACATTAGTTGACACTCTCATTCCCAGGCAAAGGTAGTAAAATAATTCTAAATTAAAACCAGGACCAAGTGCATATAATAAAAATTTTAGTACATAAGATTTCTTTGAATATTTTTAGAAATCTGATAAAGATATATGCATCAACTAAACTGCCACATCAATAAATACATCAAATTTATAGTTTTTAGTGAAACAAACAAACAAAGCATTAACTAACTATCCTTAAGCAGCATTCAATGATTATCAAATCCCATGTGTGGCTGGTTTTTGCATTCAGTTATGAACTTCCTTGGTGCATAATATATGTATGTTTGTATATTTGTATATATGGACACTGTTTATACAGCCTATCACTAAGTATGACTTTTCATTTTGTGCCTCATTCACAAAATAATAGAAACATTTAGCAAGAAATCTGTTAAATATAATCTAATACTATTGAAACTGGCAATAACTATATGAGATAAATCGATTTGTATGGGTAGGTGGGAACATAATCACCTTTATTAATATTTTCTCTATTGACCAATGTATTATCAATTCCAAAGAGCTGACATAAATTAAAGTATCTGAAATCAACATGTTATGAATTACTACCAATACTCCTAAACTATCCATTATCATTCTACTAAAATGAGGTCCATACACTTAGTTTCATAGAATTTTATATGTTTGAATGATGATAAGTGAATTTAAATCTTGACTTTTCTGACTTATATGCTATATAATCACATTCTGATGATAGGTTATACTAGATGTCACCAAACATTCTCAGTTCATGGTAACCTTAGTGTCTTGGTAATATTTTCATGATGCCCCTAGGGCAAGAGAATTACTTAACAGTTGCAGTTATTCAGGAGTTAGGTTCAAACAACTTAATAGTAGTAGTTTAGGCAGATGTTTCTAACTTTCCTTTAAATATTTAAAATATCTCACAGATTCCAAGTGAGTTTGTTGAAAGGTTCACACAGTTAACTTCAGCTCAGTTTAAAAACTGTAGGACTGTATAGTTTTAAATAGTATAGAAAGTAAAAGGCAAAATTTCGTACCTCCTAAGGGAAAGAATATTCCTAATGCTAATAGCCATTTAAAGCTTTGTTTCTTTTAACACATTTTAATTATTAGAGTTATAAAAGTCATCATATATTGCACCACTAGATAAGTGACATTTAGCATAGACTGCATCAATCAGTTGATCAGTCAACAGGTATTTATAGAATACCTATTATATATCCAAGTCATTACTCTCAAATAGCTTACATCCTATAATTTATCTATAGATATACCTTAATGTCATGCTTTCTCAAACAGGGGTCTCAAATGATTACTGTCATCTAAATTTTTCTATTTATTATATTTATTATTATTAATTAATGTATGATTACAATTTCTTGTGATGGCTAAGAAATTTTATGAAATTCTGAAAATACAGTACTTTCTTTTTTTTAAGATATTATTTATTTATTTGAAAGAAAAAGTGTACACACACACCAGTGGGGGAGGGGTAGAGGGAGAGGAGAAGCAGACTCCCTGCTAAGCAGGGAGCCCAAAGCAGGTCTAGATTCCAAGACCTGCTTGGGATCATGGCCTGAGCTAAAGGCAAACACTTAACCAGCTGAGCCACCCAGGTGCCCTTGAAAATACAATACTTTCAACATAATGTCGTTCTCATCTTAAGAGCACAGATAGACGTCATAACTCAAATGATGATAACCTCAACAAAAATTAAAAACTGACCCCAGTTTCCTCTCTAGTATGTAGTTTCATTAGAAGTAACCACTCTGTCCTGACAACAAGTAAGAATGTGAACAAAGTGAAAAATCACATCTCTTCTTAGATATATCAAAGAATTGAGGTCAAAGGCAAACCATTTCCCTCAAAAATTGGGAAAAAAAAAAAAAAAAAAAAAACAAGACATGCTGATATAGAGAATCACCACTTACCAGAGCAGAACCCACAATCAGAAACTTCCATGGGAACCAGTGCCAGGATAAGAAGTTTTGACTGAAATTAACAAATTGCTGCAGGCTCAGTGTGGACAGATCTTAGAGTTGAAAACTCCAGGGTCACTTAATCATAAAAAGTCTCACACACCTTTGTGAGTTTTACCTCTAGGAGCTCTATCAGGTTCTCAAAGTGAATATAGAAGAAAAATCTCCTTGCTCTAGCAAGGTAGAGCAAAGGAACCATTTTGAAATATCCCAGAGCATTCTATACTTCTTAACAAGGCCTGACCTCAGAAGTATTTTACCAGAGCTTAACCTTGCATAGCCATCCTGTTTCACCTAGGATGGGAAAACTGAGAAGCACTGGTAAAGTTCAGAGCCCAAGTTTATTGAGACCTAATCATAGGACTATAGATCTCTCTCCCTCCTCTCAAATCTTACCACTACACTATTGAAGATCCATTTACCACAATCACTTTTACCTAGCACATCATATCTGCCTTTCAATAACAACAAAAAAATCATAAAGCAAACTGAAAAGTAAGCATACTTCCAAGAGATTGAATAGGCATCAGAACCAGAGTCAGATATGGCTAGAATGTTAAAATTATTAAACCATGATTTTTTAAATAAAAATATGATTAATATGCTAAAAGTTATAATGGAAAACATAGACAATATGCAAGAATAGATGATTCATGTATTCAAAAAGGTGGACAGTCTAAGAAAGAATTAAAAAGAAATCCTAAAAATAAACAAAATACTAACATAAATGAAGAATGCCATCAATAGGCTCATTAGCACACTGGACACACCTGAAGAAAGAATTTCTAAACCTGAGGGTATGACAATTGAAACTTCCAAAATTAAAAAGCAAAGGCCTGACCTCAGGAGTATTTTACCAGAGCTTAATCTTGCATAGCCATCCTGTTTCAACTAGGATGGGAAAACTGAAAAGCACTGGTAAAGTTCAGAGCCCAAGTTTATTGAGACCTAATCATATGACTATAGACCTCTCTCCCTCCCCTCAAATCTTACCACTACAATATTGAAAAGACTAGAAAAAACTATAAAGAACAGAATATCTAAGAACTGTAGGACAATTAAAAAGGCATATATGTAATGGGAATAAAGGGAAAAAGAGAGAAATGAACAAAAGCAGTAGTTGAAGCAACAATTAAGAATTTCCCCCAAATTAATGGCACACACCAAACTACACATCCAAGAAACAAAGAGTATATCAAACAGAATAAATGCCCAACAAATAACACTTAGACGTATGATGTTTAAACTTCAAAACATCAAAGATAAAGAAAAAAATCCTGAAAGAAGCTAGAAGGAAGAAAAAAAGAACTTTACCTATAGAGGAGCAAAATAAGAATTTCATCCAACTTCTCCACAGAAACCATGTGAGCATCAATTGGAGTGAAAAACTTGACGTTTTAAGAGCAAAAACTAATAATATAGAATTCCATACTCTGCAAAATTATTCCTTCAAAAATGAAGGAGAAATAATGACTTCATCAAATCAAAACTGAAAGAATTTGTTACCAGTAGATCTGCCTTGCGAGAATTGTTAAAAGACAGAAATGTTTCATAGAGAAACAAAACGATATAAGTTAGAAAATTGTATTGACATGAAAAGAAAAGTAATAAAGAATTAATAAATGAAAATAAAATAAAACATTTATTCTTATTCTAAATTGATCTAACAAATAATAGTTTGTTCAAAATAATAATAACAAAAATTCATTTGATTATGTCTGCTTTTATGTACATATGTGTATATATATATATATACACACACATATATATGTATTTTGGTCTTTTTTTTAATTTTTTTTATTTTTTATTTATTTATAATAGTCACACAGAGAGAGAGAGAGAGAGGCAGAGACATAGGCAGAGGGAGAAGCAGGCTTCATGCACCGGGAGCCCGATGTGGGATTCGATCCCGGGTCTCCAGGATCACGCCCTGGGCCAAAGGCAGGCGCCAAACCGCTGCGCCACCCAGGGATCCCTGTATTTTGGTCTTTATGTAAGTTTATGTATAAGTAAATGAATGACAGCAATGATATAAGGAACTGGAGGAAAGATTAGAAAATATTTTTTTTCTTAATATATATATATTAAAATACACAAACATTTTAAGGTGCTCACAGTACTCATGAAGGGACACAGTGTTAACTGAAAGTGACTTGAATTTTGTAAATGTATACTGCAAACTCTAGAGAAACCACTAAAAAAAGGTTTAAAAAAAGAAGCACAATTAGAATGCTAAGTAAGGAAATAAAATGAAATCATGTAAGTGTTCAACTCAAACCACAAAATGCAGAAAAATGTGGAAGACAAAAAAAGAAATAAAGAACAACAGCAACAAATAAAATATATATTCATCTAACTATATTTATCATTACCTTAAAAGTAAATGGTCTAAATACACAAAGTAAAAGAAATAGCCAGAATAAATAAAAAAACAAGACTCAACTATATGGTAATATATATATGCACACACACACACATATATATACACACACATATATACATATATATAGTAAACATAATATATATGTATATTAAGTATATGCATATATACATATTATATACATAATATGTAAATTTATATAAAATATAAATATGTGGAAAGATACACCATGCTAATATGTAATAAAAACAAAGTGGCAGTAATAATATTAATTTCAGAGAGAGGAAGAGAAGAAACTTCAGAACAAGAAAGTTATCAGGGATAAAGCAGGGCATTACATAACAATAAAGAGATTAATACTCCAAGAAGACATAACATTCTTTCATGTGTAGTGAATAACAACGAAGCTTCAAAATACATGACAAAAATTGGTTAGAGCTGCAAGGAGAAATAGATTAATCCACTATTATAGTTGGAGGTTTAACATCCTTCTAACAAAAATGGACTCAACAGCACCATCAATCAACTAGCTGGACACCTATAGACTACTTCATTCAACCAGAGCAGATTACACCTTGTTCTTAAGCTCACATGTAATATTCACAAAGATAGACCACATTCTGGGTCACATCCTAACAAATTTAAAAGAACAGGAAACATACAATGTCTTCTCTCATACCAAAATAGAATTAAACTTGAAATCAGTAACAGAAAGATATCTGGAAAATCCTATAATACATTAAGGTTAAATAAAATAATTCTAAATAACACATGGATCAAAGGAAAAATCTCAAGAGAAATTGAAAAGTAAAGTTGACCCTTGAATAACACAGGGTTTAGTGGCACTTACTCCTCAAATACTTGAAAATCTGCATATAACTTTTGACTCTCCCAATATTTAACTACTAATAGCCAACTGTTGGCTAGAAGCATAATATAATATAACATAAACAGTTGAATAACACATGTTTTCTATATTATATCTATTACATACTATATTCTTACAATAAAGGAAGCTAGAGAAAAGAAAATGTTATTAAGAAAATCATAGAAAAAATACATTTGCAGTACTATACTGTATTTGTTTAAAAAAAAATCCACATATAATGGGTCATAAGTAGTTCAAAGCCATGTTGTTCAAGATTCACCCTGGTTTTGAAATAAATGGAAATGAAACTGTAACTTATCAAGATTTTAAAATGCAGCAAAAACAATGTTTAAAGTTAAATTTTAATACTGAGTACATATATCAGAAAAGAAAAATCTAAAATTAATAATCTAAGTTTCTACCTTAGGAAACCAAACAAAGAAGAGCAAATAAAATTCTAAATAAGTAGAAAAAATAAAAAGTTACAATTAGAGCTGAAATCAATGATATTGAAAATGAAAAATCAATAGAGAAGAATAACTAAACAAAAACACTTTAAAAAAATCAGTAATTTCAGTAAGACTCTAGCCAGGCTAACAAGAAAGTAAGAGAGTAAACCCAAATTACTAATATTAGAAATGGAAGAGGGGACATCACTACAGATCCCATGGACATTTAAAAGATAATAAAGCAATATAAATAACACTATGCCCCCAAATTTGATAATCTATATAAAATGAGCCAATCCCTTGATAGACACATTCTACCAAAACTTGGACACACACACAAAAAAATGCACAATCTGAATAGATCTATCTCTATTACAGAAATTGAAGCCATAATTTACAACCTTCCCAAAGAAGGTTTCCAAATAATCTTTCCAAAAGAAAAGGTGATAAATTCACTGGTGAATTCTACAAAATATTTATGAAGAAATTATATTCTCCACAATCTTTTCCAGAAAATATAAATAGATAAAATATTTTCTAACTTATTCTATGAGGCCAACATTACCCTAATACCAATATCAGACAAAGACATTACAAAAAAAGTTTAGTCAAATATTGCTCATGAGCATAGATGTGAAAATGTACATTAAAATACTGGCAAAATGAATTCACAATACATAAACAGAATTAATTGTGTACCACAATGAAATGGGATTCATCTGGGTATACAAGGATGGTTCAAGATTCAAAATCAATTAGTGCAATCTACCAATAGGTTAAAGAAAAATTATATAATAATATCAATAAATGCAGAAAAAGCATCTGACAAAATCCAACACTCACTCATGATAAAAACTCTCAGGAAACTAGGAACAAAGGAGAAATTCTACTTGATAAAAAAATATCTACAAAAACCCTACAACTAACATCATTCTAATGGAAATTTGAGGTATTTCCACTAAGATTAGGAACAAAGCAAGGATGTCCCTTTTCATCATTAGTTACCAACATCATACTAGAAGTCATAGATTATGAAATAAGACAAGAAAAAAATTTATACAGATTGGAAAGGAAGAAATAAAATTTTGTTCACAGATGACATGACACAATCATCTAAGTAGAAAATCCAAATAAATCAACAACGAAAAAACTAACCTCCTAGAACTAATAAGTGATTATAGCCAGAATTCAGGATATAAGATTAATAGACAAAAGTCCATCATTTTATTATATACAATCAAATAACAACTGAAATTTGTAATTAAAGACACAATACTATTTACATTAGCATCCTCCTCAAAAAAATGAGATTGTTAGGTATAAATCTAACAAAATATGTACAAGAGCTATATGAGAAAAGTTACAAAGTTCTGATTAAAAGATACCCAAAAAGAATTAATTGAATGGGGAGATAGTCCATGTTCATTAGTAGGAAGACTCAATATTGTTATGATGTCAGTTATTCCCAATTCACTCTATAGAATCAATGGAATTCCAGTCAAAATCTTATTATTAAGTTACAGTAATCAAGACAGTGTGGCACTTGTGAAAGAAAAGACAATTAGATCAATGGAACCAAATAGAAAAGCCAGAAATAAGACTCATATAAATGTAACTAATTAATCTTTAACAAGGGAGCAAAAGCAATACAACAGAACAAGGACAGTCTCCTCAATAAATGGTACTGGAACAACTGGATCTCACATGCAAGAGAAGAATGTAGACACAGATCTATTCTCTTCAAAAATTAACTCAAAATGATCATAAAGCTGACGATAAAACACAAAACTATATAACTCCTAGGCTTACATAGTGTAATCCTAGATGAACTTGAACTTGAGTATGGCTATGACTTTTCAGATACAATTCCAAAGATATGATCCACGAAAGAGTTAAAAAGTAGGACTTTATTAAAATTAAAGACTTATACTCTATGAAAGTCAGCATCAACAGCATGACCAGAGAATTCACAGTGAGAAAGTATTTGCAAAACACACACCTGATAAAACACTATTATCCAAAGTATACAAAGAACTCTTAAAACTCAACAATAGGAAAATGAACAACCTGATTTTTAAAAATGGAAAAGGACCTAGACATATCACCGAATAATATATACATATATGGCAATAATATATATAGACAGCAAGGAAGTATATGAATAAATGTTCATTGCCATACGTCATTAGAGAATTGCAAATTAAGACGACAAGATAGCACTACCCTATTAGAATGGCCAAAATCCTAAAATACTGATGCTATCAAATGCTGGTGAGAATATGGAACAATAGGAGATCTAATTCATGCCTGGTATGAATGCAAAATGGTACAGACATTGTGGGAGACAGTTTACCAGCTTCTTACAAAACTAGGCATATACTCACCAAACAATCACCATCTGACATTCACACTCCTCCATATTTGCCCTGATGAACCAAAAAACTATATTCACCCAACAAACCTGAAACAAATGTTTACATCTGCTTTATTCACAATTGCCAAAACTTGGAAGCAACCAAGACATTGTTCAGTAGGTAAATGAATAAATGGTGGTTCATCCAGACAGTGGAATATTATTCAGCAATAAAAAGAAATAAGGTATCAATCCATGGAGAGACAAAGAGGAATGTTAAATGTATATTACTAAATGAAAGAAGCCAATCTGAAAAAACTTCACATTTTCACATACATTCCGGAAAAGGCCAAACTATGAAGACAGCAAAAAGATTAATAATTTTCAGAGGTTAGTGGGGGAGACAGGGATAGATAGGCAGAGTACAGAGGATTTTTAGGACAGTAAGCATGATACTATAATGAAGGATACGTGTCATTATACATTTGTCAAGACCCATAGAATTTCAAACACCAAGAGTGAACTCTAATATAAATTACAGACTTTGTGTGGTAATAGGTCAGTCTGGGTTCATGGATTTTTAAATGCACCCCTCTGGAGTGGGAAGTTGATAGCAAAGGGACACTATGCATATGTGGGGACAGGGAGTTTTTGGCAATTCTCTGTACTTTACACTCAATTTTGTTGTAAAACTGAAATAGCTCTTCAAAATACAGCTAGTTAATGAAACCAAATAAACAAAAAACCCAACTTTTACTCTCAAAATAAAGTACTACACTTGGGAATACCTATGTTACTCACGCAACCCTACAATATGATGAGGTGGTTAACATAAAAGATAAATATCCTGTTGTCTAAAGCGGATGGAAAACTTGATAATTTCAATCAAGTAGAAATTCCTAATGGCTGAAGAGTTCATGGATAAACATGGGTGGTAGTTTACAGCTAAAATTTTGAGGTTATAACCAGTTTAAATTGGGACATTAAATAAAATGTATTCAGAGAAAAAGGAGTGTGACCACTCATTCTCTCCAAAAACGAATCTATTCATTCCACAAACATTACGTAGCTACTATGTACAAGACACTATACAAGAGCTTCGGGAGATGAATGAGATGTAGAACCTTCCAACAAGGATTGTGGAAGTTAATAGGGAAATGTCACGTGTATAAGAAAAAAACACATTTTGCAAGTCTAAATGTAAAGGAAAATATATAGTAAAGGAAGCCAATGCTGAAGAAAAACTTCTGTCTGGAAAGAGGTAGCATATGGACCAAGTTTTGAAAGATGAAAAAATTCACCAGGTGGAAATGGGAGAAGGAGAATCCTACCAGAGGGAGCAGCGTGAAGTAAAGAGTGAGAAAGGGTCCTGTTCAGAGGACTGGAGTTTGGCTGGGATGTAAGGTATGCAAATGAAAGTAGGTAGAAGCCAGACTGCAGAATTGTAAATGACAGTTTAGACTAGATTCAATCAACACTGGGGAAGGAGGTTTCGAACAATTTTACGTAGAGGAGAATAACATGATTCTCAATGAGCTTTAAAAAGATCTAATCAACAGGACTGTGATGAGTAAGGAAAGAGGGAAGGGGGTGATAAAAACTATCTCCAAGAGTGCCCAGGAGAATTAATAATGCTTACTTGGAAAAAAGTCAGAAAACTCATGTCTGGACTTAAAATGTAAAAGCTACATACACAGAAACATTAACATAGCCTCAATTCAAAGAAGAATGAATATTTAAAAGCCTGATAATCCAGTAACCTAGCATATTAAATCACCTTAGGTAAGGAATTATGGGAGTTTATTTTCTGTAACAGAAATGAACTACAATTTAAGTAATTCACCATTTTCCAAAGTGTCTTTCAAATGCAGCATATTTGGTATATCATATACTACAATGCTCTTTCAAAGGAACTTTTTAAAATAAAGCACCACCAACTCCTCTGTATGTGGAACACTGTTAAATTCCAGCTCTGCTTTGAGCATAATTAAGTACCCATAACACCATAAAAGTTTTATTAAATTATGGTGTTGGGAATGAAATGTAAATTTGTCTTCCAATATGATGTTGGCATTTCAACCTTTTTTTTTTTTTCAGCCTGAATATCATTAATAGTGAAAGTTCAGAGAGTAAGTAAAACTGAAGTATTGGATGGAATTCAAGGTGTCACATAATCATAAATGTTAGTGTAATTCTGTTCTTGGGGTATTCTCCATCTCTCCTACTCTACCTATTTTCTAAATAACCATCACTGATATAGTTGATTATAAAAGAAACAGTAGGATGGGGTTAAAATGCAAAGCATCATCTATAAATGTGTTTTATCTTTTGTCATAATATATGGAGGACATAAATGGCTGTGCCTGTCAATTGTTTATGTTACAAATTATTTAAAAATATAAATATTACAAACAAGGTAACCATTCAAGCTCAAAAGCACAAAGGAAATGCTGCAAAAGAATAAAGACATCTCCTAACACAGAGAGAGTAATCTATTCATGCTTTAAATGGATTGAAAAAAATAAAAATATATTATCTTTTATCTGCAATATGGAAGGAGCATGGGCAAAAATGTGGGGATTCTGCTACTGTAGGGCATGGTTGACTACTTTGAGTTAAAAAAATACATATATATTTATATACAAAATATATATTTTTATATATTATATATATATATATATATATATATATATATATATATATATATGATATATATTGAGAATGTCCTACCTGAAAAGAGAAATCTCTCCCTTTTAGGAAAAGGAAAACCACCTTCATTTTATAAAATTCACATTGCCCCAATATAAAATCTGCCGACACAAATATGTGCAGGGAGAGTATCTGTCTAGAATATGTTATGAGCAAGTAGAGGTTTCTCTCACCTTATCTGGGTCCCTCAGAGATCTGACCCAAAGGGAATGTGGATTGAGTTTTCCATTTTGTTTCACATCAGGGTCCCCTGAGAAGCAAAGGCCTGGAAAACCATAGCCACAATATCCAAGTCATGATTCAAGCTGATGTCCTAGTAAAGAAAATGTATACTCCCAAGCTTTTTTTTGTTTTTCCTTCCAACCCACCATTCACTCCAAATGATAAAATCACAGCCTCAAGGAAAATCACACCTTAAAAAAATTGTTTGTGTTGGCTGTTCTCTAAGAGAAGCTGAGTTTTCCTGGAAAGTTAACATTCCTTGTCAGAGAGAAAATAAAAATAAATGTGGCACAGGCAAAGATGACATTTGAATCCAAACAAAAGTTTGCCTTTTGCTTTTTTTTTTTTTTTCTTCTTCTTTTCTCCTGATTATACACTGATGTGCTAAGGAAAACAGCACCAATATAGCTTCCCATAAGCCCTTCAGAGTGGTTCACATATATAGCCTCTCCTAGGGAGGTTCACTTGCAAACCCTTGTCAAAAAAGGAACAAATATGCCATGTGAAAACTGTGCATTGGTTAGAGGAAATGGATCAACACAGAGGCCACAGGGGAAAAAGTGCCAGTGGCTTATTTATTGAATGATTCAACGTTTTAGACAAGGAAAGATTGAAGTATGTCTCATGAGCTGAAACCACCTTCAGGCTGACAAACTTCCACCTACAGAACTTATAAACACTACTATATGATACATTACATTCAGAGTCCAATTATAAGCATCTTTGCTAAACCCTGGCCAATTAATAGTTCCAAACTGGTTTTTCCAGTGCCATCAATCTACCTCCCTTCTTGCATTTACACTGCAGCCAGACAAATGTATAATATTCACTAAGGGCAGTGGCTCTAAACACTTTAGAATAAAGAACTATGTGGACAAAATATTAGGAGCTTCCAAAAGTCTAGTGCTAAATTCTGAGCAGCATCACCTCTCCACTGGATTTCTGCAATGACCTCAATAATATGTCCCTCGAGTGGCAGTTTTGCTTATTCACATCCATTCTCTACACTGTCCATTGTCCTTCTGATTAAATTCTTTAAATGATTCTTCAATGAGCACAGGATGAAATCAAAATTCTTTATCATAAGGTTGTTGAAAGTATGGCGCCTCTCTTCTGGAGTCTTCTTTCCATCAGCTCACGTTCTCAAACTCCAAGTCACAGACATTGAGGCTTTAAATTTTCTATGTCATTTCACCTTTGTATCTAGGTATTTGTACCACGCTATTTCCTCAGCCTGAACACTCTCCTCCTCCATCACAATCCCAACTTCACTCTCATGACCCAGTAACTTTAATTCATTCCCATTTCATCCTATGCTTTCTATTATTTTTAGTCTTTTTTTTTTAAGATTTTTTAAATTTATTTATTCATGAGAGACACAGATAGAGATGGAGAGGCAGAGACACAGGCAGAGGGAGAAGCAGGCTCCATGCAGGAAGCCTGATGTGGGACTTGATCCCCGGACTCCAGGATCATGCCCTCGGCCGAAGGCAGGCGTCAAACTGCTGAGCCACCCAGGGATCCCCCTTATTTTTATACCATAGACTGAAATAACTTGTCAATTTTCCCTCTCATTATAAACACTAATAGTTGCTAAAGACTACCTAGCATAGTATCTGGCACATGGAGAGACTGGCAAAAATACTTTGAATGAATAAATGACTGAAAAACAAGTCATCTAGCTCCTTGGTTAAAATTAAATTGTTACAAAAACATACAGTATGTTGAAATCTGAACTTGTGTAGACGTGACAAAATTATGGATGATTATTATTATGTCCTAGAGCTTAGTAAAAATTCAATGAATGTTAGTAGCCACCATTATTTTTTATATTATAAAAGCATTTATGTTTCAGAAAGTTCTTCACAACTATTATTTCCTTTCTACTACAAACTCATATAGATTATCACTTAAAACTTGTTAAAATAGGAGTGCCTGGGTGGTTCAGACGGTTAAATGTCCAAATCTTGATTTCGACTCCAGTCATGATCTCAGGGTTGTAAGATCGAGCCCCTCATTGGGTTCCGTGCTAGGTGTGGAGCCTGCTTAAGATTCTCTTTCCCTTTTCCCTCTGCCCTTCCTACCCTCCCTGTCTCTAAACAACAAAACTTGTTAAAATAAATGTAGTTTGATGTATGTACCTTTCTTGCAAAAGCAGCTTTATTTAAATGAAGGAAATTTGTAAGGACAAGAGAACTCAGAGTCAACAAATCATATGGTTACATATGATTGTAACAAAAAATAATTATCATTAAAAAGAACTCACCTATAACTCTATTTATGTAGAGAACAGGAAATTTGAGGACAAAAGGCAATGATGAAACCCCCCCCAATGCTCCACAAATAACTTAATCCTAGTGATATACATACATGCGGTTTGCATGTTATTTTAATAAAAGTACCTAGAGGGCACTGATTTGCCATATTTTTCTGGATCTGTGTAGCAAGCACTGCACATGTGTGGATATTACTTGTGGGTAAGCACTATTTACTCTACAAATAAATTACTATGTAGCTTACATTGTTAGGGTCGCATGATAGCCCTATAGCTTAAAAGACTGAAATAACCATGCATTTATCTTGTCACTACAGGTACTTACAGTGTAATTACAAGGTCAACAGTTACTATGTAATTACGTAGTTTCAACATTGTGGTTCTTAAAAAAAAAAAAAAGTACACTGTTCTCTCAGTACCTGCTGAGAACCCCTATCTCTGCTCCACCATCCTCACTTGCAAATTTTAAATAGCCACAAATAACATTTTTAAAAGAAAACAAATCCAAGCATCTTTATTGGAATAATAGTTGTCTTAGAATTATTATACAATGGTAGCATTAAGACCTCAGACATCTTCTGGTCCAATGCACTCATTCTCTTGGAAGGATTTTTTTTTTTAACTTCTTATAATTTCTTTTCCTAATTTAGAAAGCAATTCAAGATTAAAAAGTACAACAAATAAGAATTTTTGTTTAGCAGCAACAATTTTATACTGGTTGCTTACGTATACATAGTAATGAGATGTGGCACATTTTCAAAAGGGTCAGTTTCCTGGTTTAAACTTAATCCAAAGAAAATAGTACTAAATCTTAACTTACAATATATCCCTCCTAAAATTTCACTCTTCTGCAGTTCATATCCTCTTCTGCAGTTCATTTCTATGGTCTGATTAATATTGGTATCAGATTTGCATATAATTTTGTGGCTAGTCCTGTGTATGTGTGAGATGACTAAGCCTTAAATGTTTCTTTTCCAATGTATGGTGATTCTGAAGTCATGAGTTTCACTAACGCCTAAGAAAACCCATCAAATTCTTTCCCTCCTTTATTCATAGAAGCAGAAGGACACTGCTTTGATAGTCAATATTTGAACAACTCATTCCAAATTTATTATAGGTTACTATCATACAGAGAATAATAAAGAATTTTTTAAATTACTTTAGCTCATAAGAATGGGCTGATAGATATTCCATCAATGTTATGATTCCCTTGAATGGAGAAATGCTAAATGCTAACCCAAACAGATTTTAAAACCATAATTACTTGGTAAACAAGGGAATCATAGCCAAATAATTATTCATGAATACAGATTAAATTCATCTAGATTTTTTTTTAATTTCTTATTGAATTCTTCTATCTGTGGCAAAGCCACGGAGCATATTACCGTCAGAGTGGCATTGCTTCTTCAATATGTTCTACACAAAAAGAGCAAAAAGAGCAAGCTGTATACAGGTTTTTGCTATAGTGTCTTTCTTCTTTCTCTCTCCAGTGATGAAGCACAGATAAGTTATCCAACATTAATGTGCGTGCATCATATTAAGAGGATGCTTATTTCCTGATACACTGATTCTTTGGAGAGTAAAATCCAGGCAATCACTATAAGGAACATCGCCATTCAATTTGTTCTCTAAAGCTAAAGACTTACTATAATGAGAAACCATAAGCAAGGAGCTCTATAGAGACAAAGGCGGATGATGATAAGTTCTGCTCAGAAGAGAATCTCAGGATAGGTGATTGGTGGGAATCTCGAGAGAAAATATAAAGTAACCTTTCTCTTATCACCTAATAAAACCAAGAAGTTTATTTAAATAGTTGCAGGATCTACGTTCCTAATACCAACTATTAACTGATTTGCATACGAAGAGTTTCTTCCTTTCAATAGTTCTAAAACTAATTTGAACTTTTCTTTGCAAGTCTCACATTATAAATTAAGAAAACAGGGCTCCTGGGTGGCTCAGTTAAGCCTCTGCCTTCAGCCCAGGGTCCTGGGATCGAGCCCCAAGTCGGGCTCCCTGCCAAGCTTGCTTCTCCCTTTCCCTCTGCCCCTCTCCCTGCTCATGCTTGCTCTCTCTCTCACTTGCAAATAAATAAAAAAAAATTAAAAATTAATTAGTTAATTAAGAAAGCAAAATAAGGTATCTCAAGGATACATCAGAGATTGAAAAACTCAAGGTATAAATGAATACCTACAGTAGGATACTTTTATATTAGAAAACAAAATGTTTACATATATACCAAATTAAGTAGAGAAGCTGAGGAGGAACTTGGATGGGGGATGAAGGTCACGATGACTTTAGTCTTATCTGTGATGTTCCAATATTACTTACAGGAAAAAATTCAGATATTAAATATATAAATAAAACACGAAAGGGAGAAAAGCAAATTGTAATACAGCATTCATAAAGAAAAACAGAGTATTTGTCTACTAGTCTAGAACACAGTTTTCTGCTTTGGTGGCGAGAGGTCTACCAACACAGTTTGTTAGAAATCAAAGGGCAGACAGAAGGGGCATTTTTCAGCCTGCTTAGAGTAGAGATGCATGGAGAAAACTATAAACAAGGACAGTCATACTGACCTTGTAGTTGCTAGAAGTGAGAAAAATGTATATTATTAGTAGCATAGTGACCCATAGGATCTGACCAAGAAATGATTCACACTGTATTTATTCCACAGTTTAAGTAAGCATGCATTTCAATGACTGCTCTCATTCCTTTTCTGGTAGTAATTTTCAGTAAGAAGCACTGTACCTTTAAGTTTTAAATATAAAAAATGACACTGATTAACCTTTAAAATGGTGCCATTTAATCAAAGCAAGTAGATCTTTAATGGGTTTTAAATGGACTAATAAATCACAAGATTTTTTTTTTTTCAACACGGAAATAAACGAAATATTTGAGGAAAAAAATCACGTTATACCTCTTGGGAGTGTTTGTGTGTGAGAAAATGGGCATGCAGAGAGATAACAGGAGTCCACACATGGTTATTCTCCATGTGACTCTGACTGGGAAGGTGACTGCCTTGCCTATTTTCTAGTGAGTTCTTTGTTACCTTTTTGCTCTGTATGCTCATGAGCAACACTTTAAGCGGCTATACTGATATGTTCTAAGGAACTTCAATAAATTTTGAGACTGGAACTAAGAAAGTTAGATAAGCATCATGTTGAAGACAATTGATCTTTCACTTTAAAAGAAGCTGACTAGAGAGGATGAGTATGTTCTACTTTCTCCACTCATCCCCCAGCCATCAGAATTCTCCTTGGGCACAAATGAAAAACCAAGCAACCATCAGTCTCAGAAAGTACAGACTGGACTCCTTATGTCCCATTGATTTTTCTGCTGATGCAGCATTCTGTATGTTCCTCATGGATAAGCAGGTCTGTCTCAACACTGCAATATATCCTCCACCTGGCTTAGAGTGGCTTAATGCAAATGAGTTGAATGAATGAACTGGATAAGAAGTGACAGCTTGATAATGATAGACTAGCTGTGCTTTCCCTTTGAACCAGGTACAAACTTAGGTATAGAAGAACAAGATGCCATTCGTAACAAATTGATGTTCAGCTCTAAATAGCCTCCAAAGGATTGGCTGAAGCAAGTGCCAGGACAGCTCTACCAGTTGGAGGAAGGAAAAAGAATGGAGAGTAGTTGTACCTATAGAAGGGAATTGTACAAATCAGGCAGACTGTAGGAATAAAGGAGTTCTTTGGCTAGCCTTAATAACAGCTACCGCTTGTAAGCATTTTTAACATATTAGGCACTAAGCTGACAATTTATGGGCATTATCTCATTTAATTCATAGAACTCAATAAGGTATAGATAATTAATGCTGCGATTTTACAGATGAGAAAACTGAAGATCAGAGAGATAGTAAAACTTGCCCACGGACACACCTGACAAGGTAAGTCAGGATTTATATTCAGAATAGTGCAGTTGTGGAGGGCTCTTCCATGTCATTTCTCCCCCAGCCAACAAGTCTATATCCATGATATCGGTGTCTGAGGCCTGTAAGCTTGCCCCTCCCTTTGCCTTATCAAGAACAGCTTCCGTCTGTGCTGCTGAACACATGGCATCCAGGAATGTTCTCCTCCCACTGGTCCCCTCACATATACGTTGGGCCTCTCACATTCTATCAGCTTCTTCCCCGTCAGTCTCTAAACTGCTCAAATATGCTTCTTCCCCCCATCCTCATTCCTTGACCCCTGCATTTTCTCTGAACATCAACTGCTTTGTGCAGGAATAGCTGTCTATGCTTGCTTTGCCCTTCTGCTCTCTTGCCTCTGGACTAGATCTCTGCTGCACCATGAACCACCTTTGCTGAAGTCACCAGTATTCCACCAGGTGAAAGACAAATGGACACTTTTCAACATTCATCTTACCATGACCTGAGGCTTCTGGCTCGAATATCTACTCCTTGAAACATTATGCCCTTAACTGCTGAACTATCAGCCTGCTGGCTCCCCATTCCTTAGCAGGTTTTTTCACCAGTGGTTCTTCCTTTAAATTTCTTGGAAATGGTGGTGGCACTCCAAGTTTCTTCTTTTCTGCTACTTCTCCAGGCACTCTCTGGATGCCCCACGAGCTCTCACAGACTTAAACAACACGGTGTAAACTGATGGTTCCTTTACTTATATCGCCAGTATTTCTCATCTGAAAACCAGAGCTGTGGATCCCACTGAATTTTGGACATAGTGACTTCATAAATGCAGGCTGTAATCTTAAACCCAAAATCCTGAAAACCGAGCTCACTGTGTTCTTACCACGCTTTCCCACCCACTCCAAAGTTACTTTTTATCTGTGTTCCATTCACTGAAGCCAAAATCTTGGACATCACATTTGACACTTCAATCTTTTTTCCCCTTCCAAATAGTTACTCAGTCTACCAAATTGTTGCTCATAAACCATCTCACTTTGTTGTTATTTGGGACCTTGTTACTCTTGCCTAGACCAAAGAGTCTATGTCCTTGGACTGAACTCTGGTCCCACTCCTGCCTTGCTCCCTTTAAAGATTTTATTTATTTATTTATTTGGGATAGAGAACAGAAAGAGAGAGAGCATGAGCAGAGGAGTGGGCAGGGGGAAAGAGAGAAGCAGACACCTCGCTAAGCAGGGAGCCCAATGCCCTGGGATCATGACCTGAGCTGAAGGCAGATGCTTAACCAACTGAGCCACTCAGGCATCCCCCACCATGTCTTTTTTAATCAGTCTTTCTCCTCAGTGTCCTAGGAGCAGTGTTTCTAATACACAGATCAGAGGATGCTTTATATCTGCATAGAATTTATCCCTGTGTAGGATTTGGCTGTTGTCTCCCTCTTCAGCCACAGGCACCACTGTCCCCATATCTCCTGCATAACTGAGCATTCTGAACATTCTATAATTTTTCACAACCTTGGATATTTGCATACTCGGTTTTTTCTTTGTCCACCTAAAATGACCTTATTTTTTTTGCCAGGAAAATGTATTTTCTCTTCATGATCTCAAATGGACAACAATTACCTTCTTCTTGAAATAGGTTTTGATCTTTCCTAGAGGTAAGCCCTTCCCTTGAGTGCATGAGGCATCTAGCACCGAGACTTTATACTATATTGCTGACTTTTTTTTACCTCAGTCTATGTACCTCACTAGACTTTAAGATCAAAAGCTACCTTTTCAATCATTTTGGTATTTCCAGTACATAGCCACAAGGCCTACCATACACTAGATGCTTAGTGTTGAACCCAACTTCCCATTTAATGGTCCAAACCTTCAGTTTCAATCTCAAGCAAATAAACAGGCAACCTCAATTATTTTGAAAATAATCATTATTTCTTAGAAGCAATTTAGCCATCAAACAAAGGAGATTTGCTTTGGAGATCAGTAAATTAGAAGTCAGAAATGTATAGTTCTAGAGCATGTGGTATCATTGGCCAACTATAAGTTTTTGGACAAATCATTTCATCTCTGCCTTGTTTAAGCATTCCACCTGTAAAGTGAGGTGATCAGGATACTTTCTAAAATCTCTCTTGCTCTCAAGTATCTATTTTGTTATTTGAGGTCATAACCAACTATATGTGGTGAACGTTCAAAGAAAAGGACTGAGGTGATCTAAAAAAAAATAAAAACAAAACAATAAACCTGTTTCTTGTAAATAACCAAAGATATTTGCTGAGTAAAATAACATAACAAATTACTTCCAACCATCTTCTCAAAAGTAATGTATAACTGAAATTTTTCATACTTAGTTCCAAAACATCCTTTGTAAAACTGCCCTGGGAAACAATCATTTGGCTAGGAAATGTAGATCTTAATAGATTCATCAAAGGCATCTTTCTATCTTTTTTCCTCATATTTTCAAATCAAATACACAATACTATTATCATTCACAGCTCTAAGTTTTTCCCAAAAATATTAAATTTGTCTTTGATTCCACAGATCCTGAATATTTATATACCTTTCAAGTTGGTATAGTTTACTGAGGAAAGAACAGCTCAGTCACGTCTATTAAATATTAAGTATTTTTCTGCAAAAGCAGATACAGGTACACAGATGTGTGATCACGGCCTCTAGAGATACAAACATTATGCTTTTCCCCCCATTTGGTTGCAAACAAGGAAAAAAAGTATGCTAAAAGAAAACTTGCTTAAGTAACATGGTGAGCAATAATGTGGTGCTAAAATGTGTTTGGAGTTACATACTACATCCAAAGGAACCCCACCATAATACATGGTGATTAATGTTAATGTCAAAAATATTAAAGAAAGTAATAATGATTTGTATCATCATGTAATGGGCTATCCTTTCTTTGATCTTTTTTTCCTTTTGATCAGTGAAATTAACAGACAATAAATTTTGAACCAATAAAAAGGAATTCATCTTCACCCAGCACATCGGTCAGCCCATGGGAATAACTGCCACATGAGGTCAGAGAGACAAATGCTAAGGCTGGTGTTCAAAAAAGATCAGATAATTTTATGACCATTAATAACATTTGTCGTGCTGCAAGCTCACACGGACATAAGAGTAATCCAGTCATCCTTTTGGGCTCAGACTAATTACCTCACAAAGACACTGCTGGACCAGCACACAGCATGGGTCATTTGTGCACTTTCAGAGGGGGCTTTGCTTCCATTTCAGTGGAGAATAAGGTCAGCCAAAGATCTTTAAAAGGCCCTCAAAGCAGAAAAGATTATGGTACCTTCTTCTTCATTTGTAATTTAAAACAAAAAAAAAAAAAAAAGAAAAGAAAAACTCTAAGCCATAAAACCCATGATTTCATGTAGATGCTGAAGCTAAAAATGTTTTTCCCCCCAGATTCCTTTGGTTACAAAATTCAATTTTTTTTTTTAAGCTGAATTGTTTAAAATATTTTGGTGTCCCTCATGTGCTAGGACTCTGAGCACTTTCACAATTTGCCTATTAGGCAATTGAACACTTGGAGGGCAAAATAAAGATGAATTATGCTCATAGCCAAAAACATCAACATAAATGTGGCTCTCTTGCTCAAATCCAAAGTATCAGAATCAATTTCAGGAACTCTGCCTCCTTATGCATTTGTGGCAGCTGTAGTTTCTTGAGATCTTCAGTTAAGGCTGGTTGTATCAATGATGGCCTATTGCAGGTATCTGGCCAACAAAAGGCATCCCATCAGACATTTCTAAGGTATTATTTCCACTGCTCTAATGAGATCTGTATCTGCACTTATATTAGTGCTCAGTGCCAGACAGATGTTGAATACATCTAGAGAGCGCATGCAGTCAAGACTGTCTCATCACAACTTCAATGCCAATTGCTAAAGAAATACATATGTTTACATGGCTCACTATATGCACGTGGTTGTTTGTTTATTGTGTTCTGCTCCCCTTTTACTAAAATCCCTGGTGTGTCATGGAAAAGAAAAGGCATCTTATTGGTATCTAATAACCCAAGGGTTACTGAAAACTGACCACCATGTTGCTAAATCATTCTACTCAGAGCTCTCAACAGCAGGAAATCATGATTCTCCTAATAGACTTATAATATACAGGCACAACTTACTTTCATAAAACTGCAGGGGTATAGCTCTAGTTGGCTTTGGTGTGAGAAAATTCACGATCATCAATAATTTATTTCAAAGATTCATTAAAACTCAATGTATTTATAGCCTTCTAACTACAGTAAAGCAGGATTAGAAACTGTCAGCGGGGGAAATATTATTCATATAATTTTTAACATATATTAAAATACACTGTATAGAAACCTATTTTTTTCCCTTCACAGTGTAGGCCATTTAGTCCTCTACAAGGAAAAAAGAATTGATAGAGAAGATTTTTTCAGAACTAGATGCAGACATGAAGATTACAAGGTTAAATAAACATTTAAGGTCTCAAATACTTGCCTTAGTTACCTGCTAGTGTTTCTTCTCCCAGGAGATCTGGCATTTGACCTATATTCTGGTAATTCTTTTACTGGCTTCTGTGTTCCTGACCCTAATATCATAGGTTGACTGCTGTTTACTATTTCAGTTTAGTGTTTAGGCTTATGAGGCCATGTATCTGACCTAGAAACTTTTAACTCCAGCCTGTACCCACTTTTAGTTTGTCTAAATTCTTAATCTCATCTTGAAGCTCAAGTCAAGACTTACCCTCCAAGAATCATCACTGATCCTCAACTTTGGCAGGAGAGAGATCTGTAAATATATATTGGTAATATAAATTAGGGATGGTTAGCATTTTAAAACTATAAGAAAACTTGAGATCACTCCAGTAGAGGGTTCAAGAATGGCATGAGAAGAGTGTTGAGTACAGACAGATCTTGAAAGTTCTGCTATAAGCAGATAGATGGGGGTGGGCAGGTGAATTTAACACAATAGGAGTGTACAGTAGTGAGTTTTGGTTTTTTAATATATGAAAATAATAGCATGTTGGCATATTTGAAAATACTCCTGGGTGAACTAATGAATCTTATAAGTCTTATTTCTGCTTCCAGAGAGAAGGCTATCTCTCTATGGTGACAGATGAACTCCTATTGTAAACAGCAGATGAAGAAGATTATTAGCATCTCAATACTAAATACTCAAAGAGATATACAAAACTCAACCATGTCTTCAAACATGACTGCCCTCAGGATGTATGTTGGTGAGGCATTAATTGAGAAGGTAATCACTGGTGTTTTTCTTTTATCATAATAAGAGATTAATTTCTTTATTCAGAAAATTCTTTTCAGAATCCTTGTTATTCTGATTACAGATATGCTTATAACTTTGGAAAAAAATAAGTCTTTAAAGTAAAACCAATGGTGACACTGACCTAAGGCTTTACATTGCATACATGTGCAAATGGTTTTGGTAGCATCAATCGAAATTTGATGATTCGACCTTCTATTTTTATAATTGACGTTATATTCATCTTCTGTTTTGTGTCTACTTGCTATCACACCCAGAAAGAAAATCAAAATCCAGCCACATAACTGTGGTTCAGGCAGTAGCCATATTGGTTTTAAGTGAACACACATGTTATTACCAGTGCTATTTCTATAAGTGCCTAACCTGATAATTATAGGAATGACTACAGAGCAATGATGGTCTGAGGTTCCTAGCCAGTGCCTCTTTGACTCACCCGGTCAACACTTAAAATCTCAGCACTGGCAAGGAAACCCAGGGTATGAAATCCAAGATTCTTCCCAATGCATGGGTCCTCTCCAACACATAGCTAGTAGCATCTGCTAGCAAATCTAGAGACAGTAGCTCACTTTCATAGGAACACCTTGTTCCAGTATTTAAAAACAGCTCTGAACATTTCAAAGTTGTAAATTAGGTTAGTATATAATTTAGTACATAATCTTTCCCCCTGAAATACTCATAGTTTAGTTTTGTGAAGACATACAGAATTGGACTCCTTCAACTATGACATATGAAGACATGAACCAAATAAATTCCCTTTACATCTTTTACCTTTACAGGCTACATACATGTCTTATCTCTCTTGTCTCTATCTTTTCTTTAGTAGTCAGGATCTCAGATCCTTTATCATCGTGTTACCTTCTCTTGATGTTTACATCTCCTACTGAATTTCTCCACAGCCAAATTTGGGCATCATTTCCACAGCAAAAGAGACAAAAAGCAGATACCAAATAAAGTCTGAGGTGTCAACTTCAAGGAGATTCCAAACTGTTTTGCTGAAAGCAAGTTTTATCACTAAGTTTATAGTCTTATAGGCTTTATCTCCAAAACCAAATAGGTAAATATCAGGTTGAAAGACTAAGACCACACCAGATGTAGGTAAAAGAATACTGAGCCTGACCACCACATCCATTCACATTCATTCTTACAGAGATGGTTCTCTCTCCTTTAAGTACTATCTACCCTGACCCCATGGCTCTTCTAATTGCTCTCAGATAATAAAAATCCTTAAGTGACTCTTGGTTAACAAAAATGCTCTTCTTCCATAATTAAAATGTCCAGTCTAAGACAATAGTTAAAAGTACTTCATTTAAAGTGCATTATTCATTACCTCTGTCCTCCTAGGCAGCCCTGGTTCAAGTCCAAACTTCATGTTCATGGAGAAGAGTGATGGTGTCCTGCATTTCTGTTTACTGCTTTCTCCTTACTCTTAGCTCTTCTGCCTGGATTTCTGATCCTTCCAGGATTGACACAGGGAAGCAGAGAAGGGTCAGAAGTCCAGGGTATAAAAGAGCTTACTTGACTAGCACTGATATGATGGGCCTTTGTACATCATGAAAAATGTATAATGCCCAACTGCTCAAGGACCTCCTCCCACATCTGCTGTCATTCTGAGGACTAGACCCCTCAGGGACATAAAAGTATCTACTGAATGCCACTAGGTATGCCCAACATCTTCATCTCATAGTGCATCTTCAGTTTCTTTCTCCTGCATCTGTCTTGCCTTCCAAGAAGTTTCCTTTGGGGAAGTTTCTCCCACAATATCCAGAGGTAACACATATTTTTCCTTCTATAGAATCTGGGAGAATAGGCCATTCACAAAGCAGTCCTTCATCTTGCTCCATAATCTTAGCCATGTTCACTCATTTCTTCTTCCCCAGGAATAGTCCTATCACCATACCATGCCTGACCTGGATCATTCACTTGCTGAAGACTAGCTTAGTGGGCTTCAGGGGAGAGGCCTACACCTCATCCCTTCGCAAGACACTGCAAGCCCCTCCACAAATTCTCACCCTCCATGTGCAGCTCCTTCATTAGCCTCTCTAGCTATTTTGATAGAAAGGACAGTAGTCATTTCTGGGTGGAAAAACTGGTTCTTAGGCACCTCTTTTGCAAATTTTGTTTGGTTGGGCTAGGACCCTATATTAGAGTGTGAGTAATGAGGCCTAAAATGGAAAGGGGATAGCAAGAATCCCAATGTAATTCCCCGTGATAGTTATAAACTGGAAATAACTTGGCAATGAAGTTGCCAATGAAGCCATAAAACACTGTTTATTTTAAATATAGTTGAGGGCAGCCTGGGTGGCTCAGTGGTTTAGAGCCACCTTCAGCCCAGGGTGTGATCCTGGAGACCTGGGATCAAGTCCCGTGTCTGGCTCCCTGCATGGAGCCTGCTTCTCCCTCTGCCTGTGTCTCTGCCTCTTTCTTTCTCTCTCTCTCTCTCTCTCTCTCTGTGTCTCTCATGAATAAATAAATAAAATCTTTAAAAATAAATAAATAAATAAATATAGTTGAACAACTATCTAAGTGAAGACCTTAAAAACAAAAAGCTCAAAATCATGGAATTTAGTAAAAACAATGGTAATAAATACAAGTGATTTATAGAACCTGATTTTTCTCCTGAAATGATCAGTTAAGTGTCTCAACTAACCGAATTATTATAAACATAACTCCAAAGCTTGAAAGTTATAATACTGAGGGGTTGCCTTTTTAACAGGAAGAAAATGGCAATGTCTTCAAAGTGGTTAGTTAAAATCTTCCTGAAAATGCAACACAAAATGTCCTTACAAGAACTGAAGAAAACAGTAAGTCTTTAAATGTATTCCTTTGCACTATTTTTTTTGTTTTTAAATAGAAACTAAGGTTTCATAAAATCTGGTTTCCAAACCAGATTCAGACCAAGGGAGAGATATTTCATTGAAAATGAAATTGAGGATCCCAAAGTAAAATAGAACTTAAATGGCAAAGCATATTCAGTGTGGGAGGGCCTGCCAGTTCTCAGTTAATATCTTCATTAATGGTCCAGGCCAGAGAAATAAACAGCAAGTTAATTAAACCTACAGGTAATATTAAATCAGGAAAGGGGCAAAGACTGGTGAGAGATAATAAGAAGTCTTTAGAGGTTAGGAACAGAGCAATCAATAAAAAAAAAAGAATTTGAGAAGGCGCATATATTTAACAGAATAAGGCCCCTGGAAAACAGGATGGCTCAAACCATATTCAACTGATTATGCAAACAATTAAGTAAATACTAGATTCAGTACCTCCGGAAAATAATCACCAACATCATTTGGCCTTCCAACTCAGAGTCATAAAATAATAGGTAGGGGGAGAAGAATTTCATGGACAGATACCTCAATTCTAGAAAAAAATATATATTTATGTCTAAATATAACAACTCAAAACAAGGATGTTTCATTAATATAATTTGAGAACCCATGATACAAGTTAAATAGAGAAGAAATCAATACTACCACTTGAAATGTAATAATTGTTTTATTGGTCTAAAGAGCAGAAAAATGAAGAGTTTGAAGAGTATGATTTGTTTATAAGTAGGCTCTCTTGGAAATGCTTAGCAATTACTCAAAATGAAGCAAGTGAGTCACAACAAGGATAAAATAAAGCCTGAAAGAGTCCAGACCCCATGTATCCATTGAGCTTTATCTCTTTCCAACCTTACTTTTGTGATTCTTAAAACGAACTTCAGGTTTGGCCTCGCGTGGCACTTGCTCTTCCCTGACCCTATAACACTCCTCCTCCCAGGTCTTCCCCTAGCTGGTGTCAGGTCAAATGTCCTCTCCTCCGAGAGCCTTCTCTGACTGTCACACTTAAAGCTAGTCTTCCTGCTGAGTCAGTAATTCATTTTCATCTCTGCTTTTCTTTGCGGACTTATTACTACCTAAAACTCCACTATAATCAATTCATTGTTTGCTTGCTTACCCGTGTCTAATCTTTTTGTCCCCTTGAATATAAGCCCTGCGATGGCAGTCTCTTCATTTCCTTCAGTACTATGCCCTCAAAAATAGCTTCTTCCACCTATGATCACTGAATATATATATATATATATATATATATATATATATATATATATGTAATATACATATATATAAAAAACCTGGCTCATAGGTCGTAGATTGTAAAAATACCACCAAGAGTAGAAGAAAACAGATGAGGCAGAGGAAAGGGAGGTAGATAGCATCGTTATCAGTGTGTCCCACCAAGGAATCTAAATTTAGATTAAGGTTTTAAATAAGCAGATGCATTAAAATAAATTCTTCAGCGTGGTTAAATTGCCAACTCTGTAATTACACATTTGGCCATATTAGGCCTCAAATAATGAAATTTCGAGGATCACTCATCTAATAGCATCCAACCAATGTGTATATTTACTCATGAAAATTCATATGAAGTTAACTACCATGTAGTTACTTCCAGTTTCCTTTTTTTTTCCAATAGAGTGGAATTAATGTGTGCAACCTAATGAAATATGCTGCAATTAAAGAAGTACTATGCATAGTAATATCTCTGCGTGTATATGTTTCAAATAAAGTAGAGTCTGTGGTGACATTTCAGGAATGGAAAGAATGAAAAACAAAATTAAATTGCTATTAGATTTCAAATTACAGCTGGGTACCTGAATGCAAAGTCAATCTATGAAAACCTGATTGTTTAATGTCCCCCCACTCAACCTAAACATTACAAAATGGATGTAGGTTCGTTGTATATTCATTAGGAAATATAGCTTGGCCCACAAACCAAGAAATATGAAAGCAGTTTCATTTACAATAGAAAATCACCAACACAAAGGTTTTTAACCTCCTCTAGAAGAATATTTTCCCTTTTGAGGAGGAATTTTGGAGTCTTAGAAAAGAATAATAATTCCTACTGCAGCAAGGATCCCTGTGACCCTCTGATGTGACTGGAGTAGCCAACCTTAAATCAAGCAAAGCAGAGTGAATAGCTAATCCACTGCTATGAGCCTCAAAGAGATTCAGAAATTATCAACACAGATAAAGAGTCTCTTGTAACAAATACTGGAGGAAAATAATAATAACAATTCAAATTCACTTTCCTAAACCACTGATGTAAAATAATTTCTCTTCAAAAATACTATCACACCTGCCTCTCTCTTCACTACCTTTTCTTCCTTACTGTCAGAAGGAATTCCACGTTGGGGTATCATTCCAGGACAATCAGTTGTCTCATCACCCAATTCAAACACATCTAAACACAAACCTCTGAAAGGATGAACCAGTGTTTTGCTGCTGACCTGTCAAGATTGAGGGAGGCAGAAGAGTCATCGGTAGTGTTTTGGGGGTACTAGGGCTGGCCTGGGGAGTCGGAAACCACATAGAAATATCCAGCATCATTTTCCTATTTCCTGGAACAGTCAAAAACTTCTCTAGATTTCCCCATGGAACTCAGAGCTGGTTTCCCTCACTTTCCTGTGCCTCCCCCCATGATGCATAAAGCTTCTACCTGTAGTACCCAACTCCAGTATTCCATTTTATCAAAGGGCTACTTTCAGACATGGGCAAGTATCTAGTTTCATGAGACTCTTATGGACTTAGGAAAGTTAAGGTACATGTATAGTCAGAAAGACATGCATATGAACTTAAAGAATGCACATGAAAAAAGATTCATCCAAGAGATTTTCCTCTGGTTACTTTCAATTTTTGTTTTATTGAAAGTGGAAAAGTCATTAGAGAAAACTGTAAGTTCTACAACATAATATAAAAATCTGATGTTGTAGTACACTTGTTATATCTAAAAAACATGAACACCATACCCAATCCCCCAAATTGTATGGAGTTATAAATGTAAAATGACAGTTATGTGTCTGCAGTGTGTCTACTTATATTTGCTAAAAACAAAAATGTTTCTCCTAATGATAGTATCAATGTCATGTAGAATAATATGGTTAAGTTACTTATGTTCCTATGCTTATCTTCTTTCCAATGATGCAATTTTAAAAGTTTCACTGTCATCTCTTTTTAATATTAGGGACAAAAAGTTCATAACATATTTTCATATACAAGCCAGGAAGAGAAACTATAAAACCACCATAAAATGAACCAAAACTGACTAGCTGGCTTTCACTTTTTAAACATACCTTCAGGGAACCCTGGGTGGCGCAGCGGTTTAGCGCCTGCCTTTGGCCCGGGGCGCGATCCTGGAGTCCTGGGATCAAGTCCCACATCGGGCTCCCTGCATGGAGCCTGCTTCTCCCTCTGCCTGTGTCTCTGCCTCTCTCTCTCTCTGTGTGACTATCATAAATAAATAAAAATTTAAAAAAAAAAAAAAAAAAAAAAAAATAAACATACCTTCAATGAAAATAAATATCATATAAAATTGCAGGCATCTTTCAAAGGTGACTCATCAGTATTGAAGACAACAATCAGCTTGTTATAATTAACTTCAAAACTAGGAAAGGGGAACATCCGAGACAAAACCATGTACAAATCTACAGCTTCAAAGATGAAGCTCAAGTGGGTGAAAATTGAAGTTGGGCCAACCTGCATCATTCTATTCACCTCGTTCTCTCAGTCAAGTACACAGAATGCCTGTCCATCTGCAGTGGTGTGTATTAGTTCTGTTTTATTGGACTGAGTGCATTATTTCATGAAGTGAACCCCCCAAAATAGTAAGAATAAAGAGATGTGAATTATATATGTGCTTCCCCACAATATACTATTGACTTTAAATTTAATACTATTCCTGCAAATATTACTGACCTGCATCCCAGTCCTTTGCTCTAACACTTGTTAGTCACGCATGGAACACAGAGAAAATTATTCCAGCAAGCAAGCCTCTGTTTTCTACTTTTAACTTCTGCCCCTCATTGGAGTTTTCCCATTGCCTTGCCTATAAGAATCTACTCGTGATTGCTTCCAATAATCACACCTCAATATTTGGAGCTGAAAAATAAAGGAATTCAGGTGAGAATTTTATCTGTAGGAGCCTTATAGTCACCACAGAGAAACTTAAAAAAAAAAAAAAACAGATATAAGATGGCAGGAAATAAAGGTGATAAAATCCTTCAGCTGAGTTAGAAATAAACTATGTAAATAGCTCTGCAATACCCACAATTTCTACAAATATGAAATGCGAAAAGAAAAACAAGAATAGAGTAACCACAGCTTCAATGCAGATGGATGGATCTGGCTGCCCTGGAGTAAGGTGGGGAGTGGAGGTGGTATGAGGAATCTCATTCAACTTTTTATTCTATGATTCAGGAATAGTTCTCTTGGCCAAGTATTTATTAAAAATCCTTACCTGGTCTGCTTATAAACAATTTGAGAACTCATTCACTACAATATTCATAGCTGTGTTCAAGAAGTGACCTTCTGAGCTGACTTTATTATGAGCTATAAAAAGTGCTAGCTAATAAAACACAAGGGCATTTAGTTGATTTCCAAGACTTTACTTTCTAGGCTTCTCACCCCCTTCACAAAATCTCTCCCACTAATGATCAGAACTGTTTTGTGATCCACCCTTGACAATACAGAAACCCAGAAGCAAAGGCAGCAAAAATATATCCCACTGAATCCTAAAGACATTATTCAACCTGAATTCTAATGTGAGACTTGCAAATTGTGCCACTAAGCATCTCTATTGTGGCTTATTTGTTGTTCAATTACAGGCATGCAGTTTTTTGGTGGTTCTACCCTTGGGTTTGTATTCTACAAAAGCTCATAAAATTCTTGAAATTAGCTATACCTGTAATCTTATAATATTCCCCAGACTGTGAATAAAATTGTACTTATTCACTTAAAATTAATATCCTTTTCTTGATTCTCGGTGGAATTCTGACAAAACACTGAATTTAATGTTCACATACCTAGCTGTTTTAATCCAGCAATCATGGCTATCTATCTTCTAACTATGGCAAAGCAAGATTAGAAAATATCCTGCTGCTCACAGCCTGAACCTATGAAATGAACCTGTATGGAGGTCATTCTAACAGGAAGAGGAACTGAACAATTCACAAAGCTTTTAAAGAATTCAGAATAAGAATTCAACAGAATAAAAAGAAGGGGAGGGAGAAATCTTTCCAAGCCTAACAAGTCATTCTTTTATTCTTAAGTTTAATTACGTATATCTATGAGGTTGTCCTATTTTGGAATCAACAACTGACTCAAGCACTCAGATTACTGTGTGTTTGTGTTAACTAACTGAAGTAATGTTATGTGGGAACACAGCATTGCCATGTCTTAAGGAAAGCCAAAATAGCTAGAATTTTTTTTAAATATGAAACTTCTCACATTAAAATTCTCTTTACCTTGGTTTAAATGAAAGCTAGCCTAAATTGCATGTTAAACTGAAAAAGAAATGGTCTCCGCTACTTGCAATGAAGGTTTACAAAAGGTAGATACCTTGGATCCTGGACATAAGCATCAGTTGGTAGGATGAGCCTCTTAGAAACTTTTGCCTTTTGTCTGGTTCTCAGTCTTCCTACTTTCACAGTGAAGCTTTTATTAAACTGTGAACCAGCCTCTCGGAAGGCCTGGATCATGTGAAAAAATTACATGTTCCCAGGTCCCATTCCAGTTCTACTGAATCAAAATTGCCAGGAGTAATCCCAAAAAAGCTCCTTAGGCAAGACCTGAAGGTGGTATGGCATCCAACAAGATGCCCCTGGTTTAAGGCTCTTCAGCTCTAAGGAACTATAATACTCCAAGAAGCCCCTGCAAGAAGAAATGCCCTCGGCAACAGGAATGAGTGGGTAAGGAGTGGTAAATAAATAAAGGGTGCCTGGTGGGCATCAACCATGTTTAAACATAGGTTGGCACCTCTTTGTATGGAGAATCTCCCTCCCTTCCTTCCCTTCTCAGGACTCTCCTAACCCCCTGCTGGTACAACCCAGAAGTTCTCACTTCCTGCTACATTCCTGTTACTATAGAGACAAGCCAGAAAAAGCAGCAATGATGCAAACACCAGAGCTGGTTCCTGAGAGTGAGGAAGAAAGGAGAAAGGTCAGAACAGAGAGGCCAGTGAATGAGAGTTAAGAAGAAAACAACAAATCCTCAAAGGGCAGAGTCCACAAACACAAGTAATAAAAATGAAGCTGGGTAAATGGGGGGCAGGAGCATGTGACCCATCTAAGAGGGCTGTCAGCCAATTGCAGTTATGTGGGAATAACAGCCCAGGGCTGCCATATCTATATTTTTCTTTTCTAAAAAAAGCCAGAATTCTCAATTTTATCAGAAATTCTTAACATTTAAGTTTTTACAACTCATTAGGATATCAATATATATTTCTCCACCAACTAAACTCACCCCCACCCTGAATCATTATCCAAGGAGATACATGAACTGTGAGAAGGCAACCAGTGATGAAGGAAAGAGGCCAGAAAGAGAAAACAGGGTGTATGAGGACTGAGAAGGAACTCTTGAATAAAGGACCAGGGAATTTTAAAGATTAGCCAGGATGTTCAGTCCGCCCCTGAGAATCACAGGTTCGTTTTTAAGAAATCACTATTATTGCCCAAATCTGAAGAACATCCATGTGGCTGTCAGTAATTCTGTCTTGGTAAGGATTTGGAGCACTAGCTGTAGGGCTGCTCCCAGGAATCAGTTACTCAGGTAATTAGCAAGGTCCAGCTGGGACCCCAAAAGCACCCACTGCACATTCCTTATAAATGGAAACTCTTATATGAACGAAATAAAATGTTTCATATTTTCACTTGTGAAAATAATAATGACACCTTCACTCATGACCAAGTGTTGAGTGTGTAAGGGTTGTGAGCAGCAGACAAATGTCATCCTTTATTAACATCTCAAACACCCCTGATAAGTCCAGGAGGAAGGAATTAATGTAATCTTGATTTTAGAGATGAGGAAAATAGACTTAGAGTTTACTAAGAGACTTGCCCTGTACCTAGGAAGCGGTGGGTGAGGTCTGGGAACATCTAATCACTAATCTACATTACTAGTGCTAAGTGTGGAGTACAGTAGAAACATCCAACATACTGGAGATGGTTAGCTACTCCTCTCCCACACTTCCAAATGTTCCAGATAAATCAAAACATTGATTATATTGTATCTATTGATTCACTGGAACACAAAAGAGACTGTTTAAAAATGCTAGTTATTCCTTATGATTTTTTATGAAGAAAATGATATACCTGCTATATTTATGACTATGAGAATTCACAGGGACAAGGGTCTATACTATTAGATGGGAAATTAGGTAAGTACAAAGTACTTGAGCTCAGCATCCTACACTGAAAGATAATATGCAACAAAGAGATGTATTCACCGGGGAGCTCATCCTATGACGGTAAATATAAGCCATACAATTAAAATGACCTGGCTGATGTGGATGAAAAGATTAAAATGAAACATAACTCTGCTTAACTGATGAGATTAGACTGCTGAGTTACTATTTTTCATGTCCTGCTATTAAAAAATTTAAGGAATACTTTTCAAAGCTTCACTGATAACATGGAAAACCCCAGTACAATGCAAACAGAGATTCAAAGAATTTTAAACCTGAAAGGGTCTGTGTAAATAACGTTGTATAATTCTCTCATCTAGTAAGTTAGGAAATTTAAATCCATAAGTTTGACAATATAAGCCTCAAATCACGTTGCCTCATTAGTGGTAGAGCTTGGATAGCTTGGGACAGATGTTATTGACCACCTCAGAGATAAAACCAACCTACAGTCATTTGTTACTTTAATAAGTGCACCCACTGAATTTGATTTCATTTTCTATGGAAAAAAAGACATGAAAGAAAAAGTTAATAAATATGACGATGTGCTAAACCCATTTGCTATATATACATAATTTGACAGGTTTAATATATTGAGCTCTTAGACATAAGAAAAATGAAACATCTGCCTACAAAAATTGGCAAAAGAAATTTAGAAAAGAAATAATAATCCGACAAATGAAAATCAAAGGGATACATCTTTTCACTCAGATTGGCAAAGAATAAAAAAATGATAAAACACATTATTGGTGAAGCACAGGTCAAATGACACAAAGCATACTGTTGAAAATTCTCCTCAGAGAATTCTCACGGTGTGTGTCAAAATATATAATGTGTATGCACACCTTCAGATTAACTAATTGTAATACTAGGGTTTCATTTTTAAGAAAATTTGAGAGTTGTTCAAAAGTGTATGAATAAGGATTTTCATTTTAATGTGTCTAGTAAGAAATGAGAAACAACTTAAATGTTGCATTAGTAAAATAAGTTCTACTGCATTTATCCTATGACATTCTTACACTAGCATGAAAAAATTATATTGGTCTCATTCATGGGCATAATGGTAAGTTCTTATATCTGAGAAGGGGGAAAAGATGCTTAAAATATAAATACACAATGCCTTTTATGTAACATTTTATATGGTATGAATAAAGAGATGTCTGGGACAATATGCACCAAATATTACTAGTGATAATTGAATATAAGATTTTGAATATGTACATTCTTCTCTATATGTTCCTGAATTATTTAAATCAAATTTAAATGACCATGCAATGTAATCAGGAAAAAAATTTATTTCTTTTTATTTTTTCTAAATTAAAAGTACTTTAAACACAGACACACACACAAAAGAGAGGCACAAGATCTATACTAGTACCATAGGTTTTCTAAGTAACTTCTACTATTTACCTTTTTTTTTTAAAACAAGCAGAATTATCTATGATCTTAACATAATTTTGCATCTAAAGTAAGTGCTAATAGAGATCTAAGCACCTCCAGGACTTTACTGAGAGGATATTTGAATTCAAATAGAGTTTCATTAGTATCTATCTGGGTAAACTAGACTCAGCCAGTGAACACTCCCTAGATCTCATTTTCTAAAGCATTAAATAAGAAATGTGAACTTGATGACCCCTGCAAGTATTTATACCTCTAATAATAATAATAATTCCCCAAACCCAAAAATCCTTAGTAATTCATATTCCTCCAAAACACTCCTCAATGCAACTCTAGATTGTAGAAGATAAAGTCATATTTCAAAGTTCCTAAGTGGAGCTATGGACATTTGAAATTCTTCCAGAAGTCCTTGAGATCTTTAAGAACTAAGGAACTAATATATAAACTCCTACTTGGGTGATCTTATTCCAATGATAAAATGGTACCAGTTCTTCTGCTTCCTGAGAGTTTTGCATACAAACAAACAAACATCGTTGGGCTCTGCTTCAAGTAGCTCATTCACTATGTTACTGCCATTCTCCAAAAAATCTCGTTTAGAACTGATGAGAACATGGCTTGTACTTTAAGCTTGAAGATCACTTAGTGGAGGGTTTTATTGTAAGTGGAAGCTTTTCACATTTGTAGGGCAAAAAGACACATTTCAAGACACCCGTATATCTCATTTCAAATACAGCACTCAAGACCTACCTCCAAAAATCTGTAGTAAGCATTGGCAATCAAAAGCAAATGATCTAATGTTTGTGAATAGTAATGACCCTAGCTGTTTTTGGAGGGCCAGGAAGGGTGTGGAGTTGAAGAGAGAAGACTTAACATTGAAAGAGATCAGAAGTCATAAATTCATTAGCATACTTTGGCAAGAGAAATCATGGTGACAGGTATAATAAAATTGCAAGAATGAGTGATGATAAACAGTAACTGACTTTCAGCTTCAGAGTCAGAAGCACAAGAAAGCATGGCAGAGAAGAATTCATGTAGGCTGAAGGGGAAAGCTTCAATTCGACACAGTAGATTATCATCATGTGGAAATGCAGGCCTTGTGCTGTCAACAGTTGGTTGGTTGTTTTTTTCACGAGAAGCTGCAAATGTAAATTCTAAACAAATCTAATTGATTCTTAAATGCCAACATCCAATGTTTTAATACTATACAGACCAACATTGCATTGGGCAAAATAAAACAGGATGTGGATTAGATTTGGCCTGAGGGCTATTACCAGTGTATAACCACTCAAATAAAAAATACACAGCCTGGTGGGAAATTACATTCAAATCAGTGACAAAAGTAAAGTGCCTTTAAATATATATTAGTTAATATATGCACATCAACTTATTTGGTTGGGGGTTTCATGGATAAGATGACAGAGGAGAAAAAGAAGGAAAAACAGGATAGGGATTAATGAAATTTAGAGGGAAAGATGGATGTAACTAAAGGTAATGAAAGGCTTCATCTTTTACATTATTATTATTATTTTAATATAAAGATTCAACAGAGTTGACGGATTACGTGTAAGAGAGGTGGAGTCCTATGAGGTAGAAGAAACATCTAATTGAAAGCCTATCATATAGCAGGCACCATACTCGGTAGTTTACCTATGTTTTCATATCTAATTCTAATGATAATATGGAAGCAATACTATTCTTCCTTTGTAGATGTGAAAACAAGGGTTGGCAGACCTTCGCCAGTCTATAATCCCACAGCACATAGTTGGAATGGAATCCCATTAATGTCTCACTACAAAACCAAGCACTTTACCCAGTACTACATCCTGCTGGAAAGTAAATTGGATTTATAGTCTAGAGCTTCATTGTCCAATAGGGTAGTACCAGCCACATATAGCTGATGAGCACATATAATGTAGTTAATGTAAGGAATTTAGCTGTCCATTTTATTTAACTGGTCTATAATTAAATTTTTGAAAATGATACTAAATTTAGTTTTAGAAAACTTTTAAGTATGTGATAAACAACTTGTGTTTCAGAATCTAGTTTTTCTTTTTTTTTTTAATTATTTATTTATTTATGATAGTCACAGAGAGAGAGAGAGAGAGGCAGAGAGAGAAGCAGGCTCCATGCACCGGGAGCCCGACATGGGACTCGATCCCGGGTCTCCAGGATCGCGCCCTGGGCCAAAGGCAGGCGCCAAACTGCTGCGCCACCCAGGGATCCCCCCAGAATCTAATTTTTCAACCATAAGCTTTATAAACAGCAAATATAGGTCAAGTATTTCTGATGAATATTTGCCATCAGAATTGACAGATACTCTAAGTATAAAATACATACAGGATTCCAAAGACTTAGCGTGTGAAAGGAATGTAGCATATTTCTTAATTTTTGTATTGACTACATTTTGCAATGGGGATACCTCGGACATACTGGATTAAACAAATATATTATTAAAATTAACTTTATCTGGGTTTTTAACTTTTTATAATGAGGCCATTTGAATACATGTGGCTTATATTATCATTCTGTTGGATTGCACGGGCCTAGATCAATGTCTCTCAGCCTTGGCTGTATATTAGAATCAACCGTAAACTGGATAGAAATATCAATGTCCATTCTGATTACATTAGTTGAGAGTGGCATCTACACACTTATATTTTTAAACATGTCCCCAAGATTCTAATGTGCAGCCAGTATTTGAGATACCATGATAAGGTGATCAAACTTCATTGCCCAGAGAGGTGGAAGATGCTGAAAGGTTTTTAAGAGGAAGTAACAATGCTTTCAGAAATTATGGAAAGGTGAATCTAGGAGTCCTGACTTGAAAGATGTACGTATGGATGTCCCTACATGGTCTAGCCCACTCACCTGTCAGCCTCATTGTCACTGTTCTCCCCCTGGCTCACTAGTATCCAGTCACGATGATTTCTTTTGGCTCCTGGAACTAGCCATACTAGTCCTACCTTACAGTTTTTATGTTTGCTATTGCCTCTGTCTACAAAGCTCATTGCACAGATCCTTATATGGATAGTTCCAGTCTGTTAGCTATGTTTTACTGCCCAAACTTGCCTCCATAAGATCCAGTAGTCACCAGCCCTGATGCTCATTCTCACTTTATCTTAGGTCTCTCCTACTAGAATAGGAGCTGCAGAAGAGGCCTGTGTTTTTGAGTCACTCTTCTATCCCACTGCCTAGAATAGTGACCAGCAACTAGTAGGGACCTCAGTAAGTATTCAATGAATAAAAGAATGCACAGATGGTATTTAACAACAAATTCTAATAATGAATCTTTAATTTTCAGAAAGTTTGCCACATTTTTAGATGATTTTTTTCAAAATCTTAGAGCAAATGACTAAATCAAAGAGGGATCATTGGAATATTGATTAATATTCAATTCTGATAAATCTCTGTTCTTAAGGCTAATTTGTTTTCTGATTCATTTCAATAACCTATTACCTCAGTTAGAAAGTAGATATACTAAAGTTTAAATTAAATGTGTTTTCCTTCAGTGAAATGCAGGACTTTTAAAAAATTCCAATAAATAAATATATATTTGTTTGCTAATGGTGTTTCCTATTAGTAAGCTTTCTTGAATGATTTGCTTTTAGAATTGTTGACCAGAGGGTAATTCACTAAGCGTATTGTGTTTTCCATCCCTTCAGAAGAGCAGAAAAATTCATCTAAAGCTCGATTTGTGGACTTAACACTAATATGTGGCTCATTTGCTTCCTGATTAATAATTTGGAGGTTTTTGTGGTACAATTTCTATTTTGGACCTCTAGTTGCATTCTCAGTGAACCTGTTGGCTTGGGGTGCATAAAAATGAAAAGATAACAGAAGGTGGCTTTGAAAAGAGACTCAATTTTAATTCATCAACTCTCTGATGCTACTCTCATTCTTGTCAACAATGGTAAGTATAAACAGCCTTCAGGGATATAGGGAGGAAAAAAATAACATTTCTATTGGATGCATTTTACCCTTCAAAATCACCTACATTTTTTTATTCACACAGTGAGTTCACAGTACTGATATCACATCTAATTTCTCTGAATCTCAAAATATTTTCAAAGAACCCTGTGATGGTTTATATCCACAGAAATCAATAAAAGGATTACATTCATTCAGGTACATGACTTCCTCATCTGTGACAAGTATAATGTGAATAATACTCTTCACATATTAGACCAAGCCTAATTCAAAATATTACTAATCTAAGTTAATATCCTCCACTTCATTTTAACCAATGTAGAATCCCATGAATTAAAATGCAGTAAGCTGGAAATTGCTAATAAAGTTTAGTTGCAAGGCAGTGTAAGAACTCCTGTTACTACCCTTGGATTGAACCCAGTAGTGCAGAATGTGAGAATTATTATTCCTCATTTATCAAATGGCCAGAGTCATGGAGGCTAACATTATCTAAAGGGGAATGGAACACTTAAGAAGGCCAGTGTGTAGGAAGTCCCAGAAGCCATATTAGTACATAGCAATTCTGAGGAAATGTGTCCTTGTTGCTACTAATGTCTTGGAAAAGTATCTACTGATCTTAAAGTCAACAGACTGTTTTTGTCTTTACGAATTTAATGTACATTTGAATCTTTATTAAAGCTGTTTGTGCTGAAATGAACAGAATATATTAAAATTCCAAATTCTTATGTAGCCATTATGGTGAAGATCCCAAAGCCAAAGGCCTCTAGGAGAAAGTGCTATAAATGAGGGTAAAAGGAACAGAGAAGGACGATGAGAAATGGACAGGATAGAGGCACCTGATAGGACACATGCATCATGTAAAGGGAGGAGAAGCTACATATCTTGGTGGACCTTATTACCCTCAAGATCCAGTTTTACTAAATCTTCTGATTTCTCAAAAGAACTTGATAATTTTCATCTTTATGTAAAATCTTCCAAATTTTACAAGGAACTAATACCCACTTGTATAAAGACATTGTGTGAATTGAGTTGCCAGATTTAGCAAATAAAACTAGAAGACATCCAGTTTATTTTGAATTCCAGATAAAGAGTGAATCTTTTAGCATAAGAATGTCCTGAGAATTGCATGGGGCATACTTATACCAGAAATGATTGGTTGTTTACTCTGAAATTCAAATTTGCTGTGCATCCTCTATTGTATCTGGCAATCTCACGTGTGAAGCAAATTTGTAGGCTAGATTCATCACTTGGGCTGCACCAAAGTTTTAAAATAAATACTGCATTGTTGAATTGCAACGGACACTTCATTTGGGTATTCAAATGTTAGAGTTTGTTATTCAATGGTTCTGTTTCTTTGGGGTTTTGTTTAAACAAGTAGTTATCAAGTTTCCTTGAATGCAAGAACTTCCTCTTCATTTTGAAAGTAGATCCATAGAGGTAAGTTCATTAAGCATGTGCTATGTATCAGGTCTTGTTCTAAGTGTTTTATATGCATTAAGTTACTTAACCCTCACATTCCTATGAATTGTTGGTACTCTTACTATCCTCATTTTCCAGATGAAGTACAGAGACACAGAGGATAAAGTATCTTGTCCAGGGTCATGCAGCTAGTACATAGCAGAACCAGGATTCTAATCTGGGTGTTCTGGCCCTAGAGCCTAAGTATCTACTCCATAATCTTAAAAACAAACAAACAAATCCCAAACAATAAGAATAATGAAAATCAATGGACAGGAGCCTGTCAAAGACAGACAACTCTGGGCAAAATACCCATCAGTTTTATAGAAAGCTGAGACAAATTTGATTCAGGTTTACATTCACGAACAAGGATTTGCCAGATCCAGGAGAGCAATGTATGGTATAATTTGTGCTGCCCTTTTGTATGTGAACAACCCCCCCCAAAAAAAAAAGTTCTTTCAAGATAATCTTTTTTTAAAAAAAGTAGAATAATATAAAGGTGAGACTGTAGCCTCATAGTCAGAAGAGTAAAGTATGGCGCTGGTTTTATGAGTCGTTCTGTGAATTTTATGTTCTGTGCATTCCACAAAGTAATGGGAAATTAAATTAACACAGTTCTTTATAGCATTTTAAATTTTTACCACAATTAATTTCCTGTTCCACTGTATTTTAGTTCTTCAGCATTTAAATAAATTTAACTCATATATATATATATAATACCTTCCCCCAAATCAAAGAAATAGTCACTTTTTCCTGACTTCTTCATGAAAACTCACTTACCTATCTTAATTTATGTGAAAGGTTATGGGGTATAGGCCACTTTTATACTTTAAAGTAGAAGAAAGCTTAGGTATTCTTTAAAGGGTGTGCCCTATTCCTTTAATGCCTGTTTCAAAAAAGACCTCTTCATGCAATGACTAAGATGTAACACAGATGTGAGATACTTAGAAACTTTCCTCTTCTTGGGTGCTTCCCTAAAAGATCAGCCATTAGCAAACTTTGGTAAACATACAGAAAGGTAATCATTTGCCTCAAACTCAGATCAACAAACCCTGTATCTCCAAAAAGAAGACTCAATTACCCCATCAGGAGGCCTCTTACAACTCATCTGGTTTACACTCCTTATTTTACACATAAGAAATTGAGGTCCAAAGGAGTGAAATCACTAATATAACTGCTTCCCCTATTTTGGAAAGATTCCTTAAGATTTCCTTTGTTTTATCTAGTGGGGCATGCTTTCCCCATAGTCCTAGGACAGGGCCAAGTACAGACATGCCCAAGTACTGCACATCTGCAAACCTCTTCCCTCAGCTGTAAAGGAAAAAAAAATGGCAAATTTTGTTCTAGCATTCTTAATACATTGTTAACTTCCAAAATGATTTCTAGTTGCTCGAGTCATTAGGCATATAGGATGTTGACTTTTAAAAGGTGTCCTGGTGCACGGAGCACAGTTTTTCTGAACTCAATGCTGACTACCTACTCATAGATCCATTATGTTCCAGAAGTGTTTGCAAGTAAAATTTTACATGGAATAATTGCCCTATTGAAGATGTATTACATGTGGTTACATGACAAGTGGGCCAGAAGATAAAGAACTTTAATACTAGATGACTGTTTCTCATTCAGAGCACAGAGCAGAATCTAGATAAAGTTTAGAAACAGGGAAAATCTTTTTGATGCTCTCCCATATTTTATTTTTCTTCCTCCATTACTCATCATTCACTTTTTTCCCCCTGACCTGTGCTATCCCTCCTCCAAAGCATTACAATTTGGTAAATTACCTACTTGCCCTTGGCCCTGAATATAATTTTTCCTCTTTTCTTTAAGAATAAAAGAAAGCTTGTTAAATTAGTTTAATCTAATTTTGAGGGCTTGAGAGTTCCAAAATCATCATGGAAGTAGTCTAAATTTGTAGAACCTGTGCTATTTGTTCCTTCTGTAAAAAAACCTAAATTGGTCAGCAGGGTCATTCACAATCTCTCCAAAACTAACCTCACCAGCCCATTTTGCTACCCACTCAATGATCTAACCCAAGCAAATGGTTTGCCAGTCATGTTCTTTTTTGAGCTTGCCTATGCCAATTTTTCTGCAAGGCCTTTCTCCATCAGAAAAACAACCATCAGGGGCAGCCCCAGTAGCACAGCGGTTTAGGGCCGCCTGCAGCCCAGGGTGTGATCCTGGAGACCCTGGATCGAGTCCTGCGTCAGGCTCTCTGCATGGAGCCTGCTTCTCCCTCTGCCTGTGTCTCTGCCTCTCTCTCTCTCTCTGTGTGTGTGTGTCTCTATGAATAAATAAATAAAATGTTTACAAAAAAAAAAGAAAAACAACCATCAAGAACTACTGAACCACTGCTAGTCTTTTGGAGATTCATTCCAATCCCCCCTAAGTGGAAGGAAATGAATACTGAGTGAATCAATGGATGGGTGGATGGATGGATGAATACACAAAAGAGAATACTCCTTCATCAAAACCTGTGATTTGTGGAATTTAGGCAAGGTCAATCAAAGTAAAGAGAATAGGCAATGTAGAAAGAAAACAGTAAGGCAGAGTGTGCAGTTAATGTGCTCAATAGACCTCAGAAGGAATCTACTTTGGGCAAGATTTTTCATTTCCATTTAACCACATTAGATTACAAAACATTTTCACATGTACCATTTCATTTGATTTTAACAAGCCTCTGAGGCAGCCAGGAAAGATATTATTCATCTCATTCTTACAAAAGTGAGAATTGAAGCTGCAAGAATGAATTAGCTTTTTTTTTTTTTTTTCAAGATCAACTAAGTTGTGTATAGTCTCCCAGACCTCTATCCCATGGTTGCCCTCTTTAAAAGTTCACATCATTCTTAAGTTTGCTTTCACCTTTGTTTGCCTGTGACATTCTACATATTTTCTCCAAAGTATTTCCATAGCAATGAGGGTGAATGGAGACAGAGACCCCATTGAGGCAGAAATCTCATGTTCTCACATGTTATTTGCGATTTTATACACACGGAGCCATGAATGAGCAATTACTAGCATGCATTCCTACAATTAAAGTCTTTGTTTTACATGAATTATTGTTCTTCATAGAAGCAAAGGGAATACCTTTGATTACAATGAACTTTCATTTACTTCTTCAATGACTCAAAGATGATGTCTCATTTGTGTTATATGTTATATATATATACAAACATATATATATATTTAGATTTTATATTAAACATACATTTTTAAGTGGAATTAAAAAAATAGGCAAGATGGCTTTTCAGGTATCAAGTTCTCTGATAATTAGCTTTATTGTTGTTTGAAGTGCACCTGAAGTGCTAGTCTGAGCACCTGCCTCTTTATTTTGCATGTAACACTGACCCAACTAAAAGGAAATACTAAAACCAATTTATCTTACTCTTGGAGTAACAAGAATTGTGATATATTATTTCAGTGGAAATTGACTGAACAAGTCTTCTTATATGCAGTGTAGCTCATTTAATGTTAATGAAGGTGATTGAGTGGCTTTTATACTTTTAATCTACTTTCACAGTTTTTAATTAAGAATATATTATGAAGAAAGTTAAGAAAAGACTAAGTGTTACTTTCCATGAGCAATTTTGTTTTTTTGTAAGAGATAAACACCTGATAATCATATGCTGATTAACTCTGAAGGGTCTCTCCCACATTTTTGCCTTTGCTAGGCCTTTTATCCTACCTTCATTGACGTTGACTTGTTGTCATCTCTGACACTTTAGCATGCCAGTTAAGACCATTACTTTCACACAAGTGTCCACATGATCCAGGGAAAAAAGAGTTCTAGAATGCAGTAGCAACCCAAAATAAGACATATTTCTTGTATGTATTCATATTACAGAAAATACACTTTAAAATTTTATACGAGGAAATGTAGGATGTAAAGTTTTAACAATCATGGATTTTAATATATATCTTAAATCTATGATAAATCAAATACAGAAATGCAGCTAATATAAAAGTTTCTGATTGCAAATGTATATTAAAATTTCTACTAGTGGATAAAATCAGAAGCCTACAATTTTAGAGTAGGGCAGGACATTAGAGATCACCTAGTTCAGGGGCTAGCAAAACAGAAACCACAGGCCACTACCTGTTATTGTAAGGAAAGTTTTACTGAAACAGGCCCATTCATTTATATGTCGTCCAGGGCTTCTTTCATGCTGTATTGGCAGAGTTGAGTAGTTAACTGTGATAAAGACCTCATGCTCCACAAAGCCTAAAATATTTCAGTTTACTCTTTTTGTGTTATAGGGAAGCTGAGGCCAAGAAAGAATGACTTGCCTAAGGTTGCACAGATTACTTCTGAAGTTTTATTAGAAATATATTCTCAAAAAATAATAAGCCTTGATATTCATCACAAAAGAAAGTATAGAAGCCTGGGCTTCTGAAATGAAACAGACCTGTATATAAATTTAGGAACCACCAGTAAGTAGTTATAAGGCCTTAGAGATTACCTAGTCCCTCTGTAGTAAACAGACATCTTTACCCAGAATCCATTTATGCTTTCCTTCTTCTTCATGGAATACCACCTGTGTTCACTTATCATCTCCCCATTGTAATCAAAGAAGTGAGCAGGGAAAGCTGACCCCACCTCCACCTTCAGGCCTGAGCTCTGATTTGCATAAAATTATCATAGTAATCCCTTCCCTCTTACCAGTGATTGGTTCACAAATGGACAGGAAATTGGGAATGGCTAATGTGGTTTGAATGAAGGCTTGGTATAGAGGTTTCATGGAGAACTCTTTCTTTCTCCAAAGACTAATAAGAAGCCCCCTTCTCTTTCTACCACTGGACATAAGTAAGAAAGTATTTTGTTCCAGTCAATCTTGGCAGCTCTTTTCTAACCATTAAGAAAAATAGTCTAAGGATAATGCTGAGGCAGAGATTAGGACAGATTGAGTAGAATAACAAAAAGAGTAAACAAGAACTCTAACCACAGCCTGCCTGAGTCTGTTATATCTCCCAATTCCCAGTTACGTAAGACAAAATTTCCTTAATGCTTTCACCAGTTTCAATCACACTATTCCTTATAGCCAAAAACATCACTCCTCTAAATTTTAGAATAAGAATATAACTATCTCACAGCGCTGTTCTGAGGATTACACAAAATAACGTATCAAGTATCTGGCACACTGTAAGTATTCAATGAATGTTCATTACTTTTGTTGATATCCATGAATATTAATTTCCACTGGACAAAATACCAGAAAATGAACATATTTACTAATATTTTATAAAATATGATGGGCTATGCATTTAATATTTATAGTATAAATTATATAACTTCTCTGTTGCAATATAAATAATTATATTGTAGTGTTTCCAGATAAATAATTCAGAATTCCACTGGGGTTCTTTAGTTCTATGGCCAAAGGAGCATAAGAGTACTGGATTGGAAATTGGTCTGTTTCTCTTGTCAAAATTAACCTACTTGAATTTTTTTTTTCATCTCATGAAAAATCCCACAAGTATAATATTCAGGATGAAGAATTTTTGTTTGTAACAAGACCAGAAGGGAAAAATATCTACCACTCAATCAAAGCTCTGAAGGAAATACTTATATACATCTGCTACCTCACAGGGTCAAAATGAGGGATCAGGGAGCTAGGGAAGAAGCTAGGGACTTCAGTTTGGAGCATGAGTAGTTATCTGAATCCAGGCATCATTGTTAAGCAGCTGACACATATTTTGAATAAATATCCATGACAGATTATCTCCTGGAATCCTGATATCACTAAATGCCATTTTCTCATTATGTAGCAGTGGGATAGGCTTTGGAGTCAATGAAAGTATCTTGTTCTCATAGTGGTAGTCTATTGTGACCTCATTCAGATAAGTGATGATATTAGTAAGATTTGAAACATTTTCCTTTTCCTGCTTCCTGGAACAGTCACAATAACTAGGAGAGAATTTATAGCCATAGAAAGTGAATTCACCCTATCAAGGCCTAAGTTTTATCAGACAAGAACTGGCTTGGTTTATCAATCTTTCATTCAACCTAAAAGTTAGAGAGAAGAAAAACTCTTCTTGCCAATATACACTCAATTTATATGATTTTTATTTTAACTACATTCAGAACATTTCTTTTTAATTTTTTGGTCCTGTCTCCTTTCTAATACACTCAAAAATAGAAATTAAACAGAATATTTTGAGATATGGCATTAGTCAATGTGATTAACAGAGTTGTACTAATGATTCTTCAAGGAAAGAAAGTAGACAGGAATCTTCCATCTCTGTTCTCCTCACTTTGTAGGCCTCTGAGGATTATTCAAGGCAGAAGAGGGAAAAGTAAATTGGTATGAGAAACAGAAAAAGAAATACCTTTAGTATATTTGGAGTAAGTACCATGATGACTCAACATCACAGACTAGTAAATCAACAACAGTCTATTCAAATTGAAGGGGGGGGGGATCCTCCATCTTGTCCTTACAGCATAATGACTTGATTTATCCACTTGGAACAACAATATCCTCACCATGAAAACAGAGTCATTGTGAAATGGAAAGATGTCAAACAGACAAATAAACAAACAACAATTTATAAATATTTTACAGAAGTCATGTATTATCTTATGTAATAACAATAGTCTAAGTAATGGATAAGAATTTTTTCAAGTTTATTTTATAAATAATTAAACCAACCAGTAATCCAGGGAAGTATATGAATAGATAGTAAAATGTACCACAGAATATATTCCTAAACTCTGATAATGAAGTTCCATATGCTCCTTGGACAAATGCCTACGTTTAAAAAGTGATTTCCAGGTTGGAACCTCAGCCAAACACCTGCATGCTAAAATATCATTGTGCAAATAATTTTTACCATCCCTACTTACATCTAAAAATGATCATAAATGTTCCCTTCTGCAAAGAAAGAACTAGAAAGAATTACTACATTCCCCATAGTTTCATCACATTTTAGAATAGAATGGCATTTTGAAGAAAAAATAATTTTTATTTCAGCCGCAGAAATAACCAAAAGTATTAAGATTTTTAAAAATATTACAGGACACCAGTAAGATAAATGAGGCCATTCATTCTTAAATTCACTAATGATATTTGAGAGCCTAGTATGCGCTAGAAAAACATTTAAACCACTACACGCCTTATATAGTAAACTGTATCCAAGAAAGCCTTGCATTAAAGCTAGAGAAGAGGTTTGTATTAGGATAGTTTATATAAATTTTTAAACCCTTTCAGAAGACAGCTAAGTCACAAAGCAAAGCTACAACCATTTTTATGTACCCTTTTAAAAAGGGATTAATTTCGGTAGACCCAGCAGAAACCACCTGCATTTACAAATGCATTTATTTAGGGGAAAAGGTGAAATGTCACATGTGGGATTGATAATGTTTGGTTTCACCCTGGTCTTTGAGGATAACTCTTAGAATCCAAGCAGCATTGTATCTGGAAAGAAGAGTGGGTATAAGAATACTCAGCGTAATGAAATGGGCCAGGTTTAATTCCCTTTATCGCTTGGTCAGGGTGAGTGAATTAACCAGCCACATCTGTTCACTGTGGAGTAGTCAGTCTGGGTTCTTTCTCTTCATGCAACACGATTCTGTAGGATTATTGCACCCTTTCATGTATTTGGCCTATTTGTACCTAACCACTCCTCAGCAAGTGGGGTATGAGAAGAGAGGGGATAAAAAATGTTAAAATTCAGGACACAGCCCTGCTCATATTATAACCTTCCCTGAGACAGTGTGAATAGGGAAGTGATCCTTAAACAGACTCTGACTGGGCTGGATCTACTAAGTAAAGAGGAAAGGAGGAGGGAAAGAGTTCAGACCCACTGACTTGAACTGTTCTTCCATTTCCTTCCTCTAGGGCTAAGAGCAGATCTCTAAATTCTTCTCTCTTGCTAAACCTAAAATATTCCATTCCTTATTTTGCGTTTCTCCAAAAAGCAGCATCAAATTCAAATTCTGTGACACTCAGAAATGGTGAGTTTCAAAATATCTATCCAGGTCTTCCTCTTATAAAGCTCATGATCATTTTGGGGAAAAATGATTGGTCATTTTAGATGATCAAATGCCAGTAAATAATCCCAAGTTCCTATAATGTAATGCTTGCTTTTCACAAACTTAAATAAGGCATTTCAATCCTGACTCCTTTAGGTGACAACAGTGCACCTGTTCTTCAGATTTCACTCCCAATTTCATGGTAGCAGGGTTTCACAAATCCAGGTACACCAGTTTACCAACCTGCGGTTTTCAGGAGAAATTTTTCAGCATTTCCTTATTGAGTGTAATCATACTGGGAAACTTTATCATACACAAGTTACAATGATACCTCATGTTAAGAATCTTATAATTTAATACTACCCAGAGTTGAAAATAAAAGCAATGAGATTATAGCCAAAGCCACCTTCTTCTTGCAGATTTGCTTGGACTTTTTAATGTGGGTTGGCTTTCCTGAAAATAGCTCATCTATTTATTTCACTCATTTCCAACAATGCGGAATACCACTGTCAAATAAATGAGTTGTGGATACAGGCTATAGATGGGAAAGATGGAAAATGTATGCCTTCTGAATAGAGTCCTTATGTTTTCATTCTTTGACATGGGCTACTACAAGATTCTAGTCTTGACCTATTTTGATTAAAAGATGAGGCAAGGCCATTGAAAATCAGAATCAGAAATCTTTCAGGTCAGAATAGAAGGAGAGTAGATGAGAGGGTGGAATATTGCTCAAGTAAGATTTTGTTTCTAACTTCACCTTGTACCACTCTATTCTCATAACTTCCTACACTACACTCAGTTGTACCCACTATCAGGCCAACCTCATATACCTCATTAACTCAAGACCTCTACTAGCTTATAAAGTTGTCTTCACTAAAAACAACAGCAGAAAAATAAAACTCATACACATACACTCCCTGGTGGACATAGTCCCATCTCCCTCAGCTACTTGCCTTGGCCGAAGGAAGAGCTTTTGTGGCTTAAATAAACAAATAAACAAATCTCACTACCCTGTGGGAAGATGCAACCCCATCTCTGATAGCATGTTATGTAAGAAAAGCATGAGCTTTCAGCTACCCTTCTCCCCTTGGTCAGGTGCCTTTGTGCAGTGCACACACTACATCACGTTCTGTGACAGCCCTGGAACCTCTTCATTTGGCAGCTCTTCCTCCAAATTTCTCATGTCTGATTCCTTCTCATCACTCAGATCTCAAATATCACCTCCTCTGAGAGTTCTTCCCTGACTACAGAAACTCTTTGCCCAGCCTTACCACTCTCTCTGCACACTATGCTTTGGCATTATTACTATTTGAAATTATCTTGTTTTCTGGTTGTTTATATGATCATGTGTCTTCCCCTGCCTGAAATATGAGCTCCAAGACTGAGGGCTATCATCGGTCCTAGTCACTACTGTGTCTCCAGAACCAATGGCATGCCTGATATGTGAGCATTTGATAAATATGTGCTGAAATGATGGCTAGATGCAGGGACTAGAGTTTATCATTGAAGGACAATGAAATCAACGGACAGACATATACAGAAGTTTAGTGATAATCTTTGTGAAAGCTTTTCATTCGGAGTGTGTTTGATCTGGGCCATTGCAAGACTTCCATAAAGTAAGGGATAGTAAAAGGCCAATAAAATCTGTTAAGAAACTAAGCCAAAGTGTTTTTGTCTTAGGTATCCTAATTTTTATAGTTACTAAGAGGTCACAACTCTGTAAGGAGAAGAATCCAAATAGCAACAGAGCTATTAGAAGAAGAGACTAAGCTGAAAGATTTCATGGCCATCATTTCATTTTATGAAAATAAACCTTGGTTGATTCACAACCAACAGAACATTGCACTTTTACAAGTCAATAACCTTGATCTCCACAACAAAGGCATACGTAATCTAGTAACAAATCATATCTTGTGACATAAATCTATACTAATATTACTTTCTTGGATAGGAAGTGAAATCATAATCTATGTCACCTGCCAAGTGAGTTCACCAAAGAAATCAACATAACTCTCAATTCTGAATAGAGGGACAAATCTCTCACTCCCTGTCTAGCCTCAAATTCCACTGTTAATAAGGAGAAGAGGGATTCCCTAACCTTGGCTGCCAAGACAAGTCCATATAAAAAACAAGAACGACTCCATAAAGTAAGCCTATCCTGGCATAGGTGTTCTAGCTCAGTCTCCCCTATGGACAACTTTCTCATCCTCTTGCATTAAGTGACCAAGGAACCTGGAGACTTACTATTATTTATATGTAACACTCCATTTTTAAACTCCCCATAAGTGCTGAAATTGTTCTTGTCCCGGTTCAGAATAAAACCAAAATATTCAAGCATTCATGCTGGGAATTGCAGACATTATAACCCACAGCTTGGTTTAAATTCACTTTTCTGTGATGAAGACAGGGTTTATTAAAAGGTAATAATAGTACAGATTACTACAGACTGTATAATTCCTTATTTAGAAGTTAATGAATTTCACCTTTTTTTTTTTTTTCAGTTACAATGGCTCTTTCTCAAGATAGTGTTAACCATTCCCTTGCATGAGAAAAGCAGGAATGTAGTAACAAGCAGTAAGTGTGAGTTACTGCAGGAACCAAAAAGCATTAACTTTGCTTTCCAAAGACTTTATATTTCAGAATGTCCTAAACTTCTGAACACATTATTTTACCTGTTTTTTTGTTTTGTTTTGTTTCTTGATATCTATAAAATGGATAATTATATTACCTTGTGCATATGGGCGTTATGAGGAATAAATGGTATAATGTTTTATAAAGTGCTGGGCAAAACACCAGGCACATATTCACACCTCACACTTGTTCATTTGCTGTCTTATCACTTTAATATCATTCATCCAAAAAGCTATGGCCTTCATTGTTGTCATATTAAAATAACCCTAGTCTCATAAAAGTTGTGGCACACATAAACAACAAAAGTCACAAGAAATAGAATCTAAATATTTGTTCCCATTTAAAATAAAAAGAGTGCTTCTTTTGGGAGAGATACAAAATACCATGGTGAAATTTTTAAGTAAAAATTATTAGCTATAGTGAAATAGTGGTTTTGCCCAAATGGCCATAAAGCAGCAGAATAGCCAACTCTATCAGGTAGCCAAGCAGGAAATTTTTTATTCACCTTAGGAAAAAATGAATTATTTTCCAAAATGTATCACTCCATATATTCTCACTTAGCATGGCCATCCTCGTTCATACATCCAAGAAGCTGTCCATTAAAATGCCAAATGGACAGTATCTCCAGGCAAATGGTTTGACTTCCTTAAAGATCTAGTTTCTTTGTAAAATTTTACTGCTGTTCTGACACCAACTTGTGCCACATTTTTTACTTTCTATGGTTCATAACCGAACTGAACTGAGAACTGTTTCCTAAAACCAATAAAAAATTCAATTACATTTTGGGATAAATTCCAGTGATATCTTTAATACTAACTTACCCATTTAAGAAGTATAGTAGAAGTCTCTATGAAAAATGCTCTTAATTCAGATACTTTTCTGGCTGACATTACCAGCAACCTAAAAACCAGTGTGATGGATGGAAAAAGTTAAAAATATTTCACTCTGTGGTTCCAACATTTCAGAAGCGCAATTGCTGGGAACTAGATTTAAGCTTTAATTAGGAAATGTATATATCACAGGGTTGCTCCTTTCCTGTGATCCGGGGAGAAAACGTTTTTATGTGCGTGTGTTGAAATGCAGAGATCAATAAAAATCAAGTTTGACAACACCAAGACCAAAGAAGCTTTGAGGAATTTGGAGATTTAGAAGATTATCTCCATAAACCTGGGACCACGCCACTTAATTATTCTATCACTGGGGCTACAAACTAGAAACGGAAATCCTTTGCTTAAATATTAATAATTAGACATTTTAACACTTTATTCCAAAGACAAAGTGTACTTCACAAAAAGTCTGTTAATTATGTAGCCATTTATTTGTTTTGAACAGTAAATATATTTCTAATCATTAAAAATAAGAAAGATATAGTCATATGTAAAGATTAATGAATGGGTTAGAAAGGAAATAAAAGGTGAACAGTTCAAAGGAGCAAGTAGTGCAGGGAAGAATGTTTCTATTTCTTTGCTCATATTAACCATGAGAGAGCAAGGAATAGAGTAGGATGGGTGTGTGTGGGTGTGTGGGTGTGAACGCGCACACGCAGGCACCTGATCATTTAATCAATATCAACTATCACAACAGATAATTCAAGCCTAAAATTTAACTTTGGAGCTCACTTCTCTTTTGAAGGGTGTAAATGAGTTGATCTGAATGGCACAATGGAGTTGATCCTCTCACGTTTTCTGGTGGAAGCTCATTTTCTTACAAGTGCTTGATAACCACACACTTGAACAGCCAGGCCTCAGATCCGCTTCCTCCTCTCATGTCTCGATGTGAAGCACAAAGCTGTAAGTGGGACAGCCTGTAGGACCGATGCTAAAAGCTTTGTTGTGGGAATTCCTAAAGCGTATTCCTATAAATAGGATGGTCTGCATTCACTCAAGTTGTGCACACTGACCCAAATAGGAATGATGCATATGATTCACAAATGTGTACATCAATACGCTGGGAATCAAATGGGCAGGCATCGTTCCCAAACGTGGATGTTTCCTTAGAAACATCCTCAGTATTTTTATCTGCCTCTCCTTCTAAGCGGTTTTTGAAACAAATTCTAAACAAATAATTGGAAGAAAATAGTTTTTAACATATATGTAGACAAAGAGTTAAGACATCCCAGTAGAAACATATCCTACAAATTGTTAACATAAAGGCAGCACACCCAATATGAAATAGACTGCCTGTTCACAAAGATAATGCAAACGGAAAAACATGGCACTACAAATGAAATCCACGTATAAAAGATAGTCTAACTTCTTTAGTAAGCAGGTAAATGGAAATTACAACAAAAAAAAACATTTCTGACTTATTAGATTAAGAACAATGTAAAAATTTGTTAATATCCAGTACGATTAAGGGTACAGGAAAACAGGCAGGCACACTCATCCATTGCTGGAAAAGTATGAATTACTGCCAACTTTTTTCGGGGTTTTCTTCTGGCTCTGTCTATTAAAATTTAAAAACTACAACGGCTTAGTGTTAAGAAGCTTCTATCCTACAACAACAACAAAAAAAAAACAGCCATGTGTCAAGATGCATGTACAACTATAACATCGAAGAAAAGTCTGTAAGAACCAAAAGTATAAACTACTTAAATATCTATTAACAGGGAAGAAAAACACGATGTGCAAATAAGTCTTAGACTGAATTGCCTAGAAACTGATGCTGAGATTAAAAAAAAGGGGGGGGGGAGGAAGGGAGGTCAATGTGCGATCTCCAGCAGCGACCCACAGTAGGTAACTGGGTCAGTGGTACAGAGAGATTCTGGAGACTACTGGGATCACATTCAACCCTGTCCTAGACAGATGCCCACCCCTGTGAGGCATGGTTCCGGGCTCCGCCTAGGGAATATGAAACAGACTATGACAGCTGGAATCAAGTCCTTCAGAGAGAAGAAGATGCTGGGAGTGAAAGTGCACCAAGGAGCCAGTGGGCACAAAATGGAAAGACCTGCTACTCAATAGGGTATTATATGCTATAAAAAAAAAAAGAATAAATTAGAGACATACATTTAACTATAGAGTTGACCGTGATATATGATAAGACATCAGGTTTTTCTTTTCTGGGAGTGGGAAGCCTTATTTATTTATTTAAATAAGGCTAAAGTGTGAAATGATAAATATCAAGATGTTAACATAAAAGCTACTGTAGAATCGTAGGGGAGAAGTAGCCTGAAAGAATGGCAAACAGAAAGAACTAGCAACCTTTTATGTGTATGCTCTTTTATACTTTTGTTTGGCCTGTGCATACATTGCACCCGTAAATTAATAGACAAATAAAGTAAAAGATCAAATATGCCACATCAAAATTAACTTCCATAAGCTCTTTTCCTTTAATTGAAAATGCTCAGATTAAAATATTTTCTCAGAGTTAATAGGCTTGCCCTTTTAACTGCAAGCTGAGAAATGCCTTTGGGACTTAAGTCTACATATGTGACCTGAAATTAACAGACAAACACACACAGACATTCTGGGCAATGGGGGAATAAGGCAGAAAGAAATGGAAATCTGTATGTTAAGGCATTGCAACGATGATATTCAAAATGCAAGCATCTCCATTAATTATAAAACTCCAAGGAATCAATAGCAGGAGAATGCGTAAATGAATTAAAATCCATTAAACAGAATCATGACTACATAGGCATTAAATTATGTTTTTGAAAAATCAGTGCTGGCTTAAAAACAGAAGCATGATACAATGTGAGGTTTAAAAAAGGAATGTAAATACATAATAAAAAAAATAAAAAAGGAATGTGTTGTACTGTATAGATAAATGATTCTTCTTACATAAATATATCGGGTATCTACGTTTCTGCATGTATACATATACATACGTGTAAGTAAGAATACATTTCTCTGGAAGAACACATGTCATCTACACTTTAATAGTGGTTATACCTAGATTATAACCTAGGTATATGGGAATATGGCTGATTTTAAAAGTTTCTTTTCTTTTACTTTTCTGCATTGTTTTTCTTTCAATGTCATGCTTTAGTATTTTCCTTTTTTAAAGATTGATTTATTTATTTGAGAGAAAGAGAGAGAGAGAGAGAGAGAGAGCACACAAGTGAGGGCAGGGGCACAGAGAAAGAATCTTCAAGCGGACTCCCTGTTGAGTGCAGAGCCCAAAGCAGGGCTAGATCCCAGGACGCATGAGATCTTGACCTGAGCAGAAACCAAGAGTTGAAGCTCAGCCAAGTAAGCCACCCAGGCACCCCTAGATTTTTTAAGTAAAACCAAATCAAGTAATAAAACAACTTGCTTCTTTAGAAAAAAAAAGATACTCATAAAGAAGTAAGCTCCCATCTGCACAGCAATTTTGACAGATTAATAATGGAAAAAAGGTATGTACATTGTCTTCTGTTGAAATGCATGTATTTGATGCCCAGGGAGAGGTGACAAATCTTTCCATGTTTCAAACATTACCTACCATCAACAGACTATTCCCAACATTCAAGAAATCTTTCTGTAACTTTATACATACAACATGCAGAAACAGTAAATGACACTATAGGGAAAAAACAAACAAACAAACAAACAAACAAACAAAAAAACCTTGAATCCCTCCAATACTGCATTGCCTTGGAAACAGTAAGGCACCAAAGAGACTCACAGAATTCCAATAAAAAGAAAAACCAAACCAAAACAAAACAAATTCCTTTCTAGACTTTGTGTTTAAAAAAAAAAAAAAAAAAAAATCCCTGGATCCCTGGGTGGCGCAGTGGTTTGGCGCCTGCCTTTGGCCCAGGGCGCGATCCTGAAGACTCGGGATCGAATCCCACATCAGGCTCCCGGTGCATGGAGCCTGCTTCTCCCTCTGCCTGTGTCTCTGCCTCTTTCTCTCTCTCTCTGTGACTATCATAAATAAATAAAAATTTAAAAAAATAAAAATAAAAAAAAAAATCCCTAATAAAATTGTTCTTAATGACTTGCATTGTAGAAGTTTTTTGACCTTTTAAATTTTATAAATGAATGACTGAATTAATTTATTTTTCCTAGTTCAGTATTCCAATCATCTTGGAAAACAGCTGGAAAGAAAGGTCACTTCAAAAGTGAGGCCTAAGTAAATAATATGATTTGACTAAATTCTTTTTACTTAAAGTACATCTGCCAGGCTTCCTTCCCACATGCCTTTCACACAAGCAGGCTGCGTGGTAAAAGAGAAGTTCGTCTGTGACATTCAAGCATGCCGGGCCGTTAACCCAGTGGAGCACAGTGCCTAAAATGAACATGTGCTGCAAGCCAGAAAACTATTTAAAATCTTTTTACATAGCAAGTTTTATTTCCTTACTGACGTTCCTACTCATAACAAAATAATTAACCATACACCTATTCAAAGAGTAATAATATTCCCCATGTTTGGTTTTAAATAGAAAGAATTCTAAAAAGCAAAGCCAATGAATCTAGCAAATACAATAGTTATAGAATACGCCTTTTACTGTCTTCTTTTCAGCTGTTGTTTTTCCTGCTTGAAATAAAAAAAAGGACCAGATTACATAATACTGCTGCAAATAAATAACTTTTATAAGAGATGATTTCTCTATATACGGCAAAATGATACTTTATCGAAGGGCAACAAATAGCTAGCTTAAGGTAAACATGGTATAGTTTATATGAAACACGATTTCTATAACAGATAAAAAAAAGAAACTGAACTTTTCTTTTGCCGAGATACAATGTAATTCCATATTTTTTCAAATGAGACACAAAACAAAGTATTTTCCTTATCAGTAAAAACTAGAATTAAATGTTTTCTTGAAATATATTTCAGTGACTAAGTTTTAAATCATCTTTCAATACATCAAACTCAATCTGTCCTAATGGAGAAGTACAGCGTTGTGAATTACCCATTATGTTGGAGAATCCAGAAGTCGTTTTAATTGGTTTTGAATGAAAGCATTATTCTGCATTTCTAATCATGTTTCTACCCCTAAGGCTAATATTAAAAATGAATTACAATTCCTGAGCAAAGGAATTGACTTGGAATCATGGCAGAGATTAACATTTTGTTACAGATAATCCACAAACTAGAGAGTCCAAAAGCCTATAACTGAGAGTTGAGTGTATTCTCTAAGTAAGAAGCTCATTAGACACACTCCATGTTAATAATGAACCGTCTAAAAAGAGTACATGTGTTATGTAAAGTGTTGTACAGTCTCTTGTACCACGTCGGTCTCTCTTCCAAGATTACCAGTCTAAATATTTATTCACTGACTTTTCTATTCCTAGAAATGAGACACTTTTATTCACTGACTTTTCTATTCCTAGAAATGAGACACTTGTAGGGTTAACTGTCTTGCCCTGAAATTATATTTATCTTTAAGATGCCCTCAAAATTTTAAGATACAAAACAAGGTCTACCTTACCAACCAGGCAACAAATGGTGATTGTCAATCACAAAGACACATCACAGAGAGTTTAAAGTAAACCTGACACTGTGGTCACAATGAATTAGATTATTGTACAAGAAAGAAGCTTGTCATTTGTGCCATAAAGTGGTTTCAACTAAAACCTCAAATATTAATGAGGAATGATAAACTGACCTATTCACTGACAATTAAGCAACTTTGATTTGAGCACCTGAAATCATTTGCATAATGAAAATACCCTTCCCCCAATTATCCAAATTACAGCTTAAAAGGAAAAGAACACTCTAGAAGAGGTTTTTATTTGTAAGGGACATTTTAATGAGGTGATAGGTATCTTAATAAGTGTTCTTGGGTGAAGACACCTGGATTATTAAACAGCAGTTCTTCTGTGTCCTATATTAATTCATAGAAAGATTTTATCACGTCTGTTTAATTTATTAGAGACTTGAAGTACTTAGTATCACTTGCATGGTTTAAAGTAAACCAATTTAAACAAAAGATGAAATAAATGGTAAGTTTGGGTGATTTGGGTTTTTCTGATATTTTTTCTTTGAGTTTAACAATAATTCACTACAAGTACAAATCAGGAAGATCTGCATGAAATTAACTTCAAAGCAGCTTTTCAAATGAGTCCTAGAGGGTTTGATGAAAAAATGTCACCAAGCAAAAAGAATTTTAAATATATTAACTGTATTTAACTATTTTTTTCTATGTGGAGTAATTTTAAATTAAAGGGAAAATAAATCCCTATCATTGCAAAATGACCTCGAATATTTATTACTTTTTAAACAGAAACTCTTACCTGTAATAATTAGAAGACAATTATAATTATTACTATTCATTGATTATTAACACATTTTGAATGCTTATAATTTACTTTAGATTGCTTTTACTGATAGTTCAACTTCTTTCAAGATGAGATTTCAACTGTAGTGTTAATTTTCTATTTTAAGGACAAAGAGTTAACATATGATTCAGTAGCTTATGATTAGTTTCATTTAGGCAATACAACAGGTTTTACAGATGTTTTTTGCAAGTTGTTTCATTGCTTTTTGGCTCAAATTTACCCCTTTAAGAGGTTAAACTACATGCTCTCCTACGTGATTTACAGAGCCAAAATGGCTCTGCTACTCCAGTGATATTTTTCTGAAAAAGATCGTTCTTCCATAGTTCTTTTTCATATGAACTACAGAGTCTCTCCAAAAATATCCCTTGTCATTTTACTGTTACAAGAAGGGTAAAATAGTATTGTGAATAATAGAATCAATTTGATATAAGTGGAAAAATAATTTTTGTGATATGAATTAAATCAACTCAAGCAAGTAATTCTTTCCATAAGTAACTCACTAAATACATAAAAGGTGAGAACAGCAGAGAGCAAAATAAAATAAGCATTTGGAGACTCCAAAGAGATTTGTCTATTAAAAAGAGAGAGAGAGAGAGAGACAGAGAGACAGAGAGACAGAGAGAGATGGAAAGAGGGAGAACTAAAAGGGCAGTCAAATTCCAGCTCTCAACAAGCGTGTACTATGTGCTTTGCTGTATAAAACAATCAGTGCAAAAAAAATAAAATAAAGTAAAACAATCAGTGCCACTGATAAAATATTATTTATTTTGATGCAATGGGCTGTTCTCACAAATACTGCGGAGAGCAACGTTTGCAATAAAATGTGACAGGCAGGTTTTTGCAGCCAGCTTCGGGAAAGCCTGAAATTTGATTGAATCTCAGAGTCAAGGACTATACAAAAGAAAAGGATATTTTACTTGTTTTTGTTAGTATTGTTACTGTTCAATTATTGTTTTTTTTATTCCATTTTCCATAGGTCTTAGATAGTGCTCTTTACATCCAATGAAGTATAATGGCAGATACTCATGCACACCGTAACTTCTCCAGCCCCATAAATCAGGTCAATACTGGTCTGTAGAGAGAGAAATCAAGATTCAAGATCCAAGATTACTTACTGCCTACACTCTGGAGAATAAGAAATGTAAAATATGAATCCCGGAGGATGATTTTTCTATAAGCTCGAAGCAAATGAGAGTAACTCGTGATAATGCTAATGTTAGGAGGTGGTCTTTCCACAATCAGACTTCAGGTGCCTTTAACCAGGGATTATGCGTGAAGGCTACAAGGCCAAACTTTTTCCCTGAAAATGTACACACATAAAGTGAAAACTTGAGGGTTTCTCATCAAATCAAAACAACATCTTCATTTAGAAATGTGGAACTTCTGGATTTCAGAACAACCTGAGGTAACTTTCACACCAGCCTACACTTCCATCCTGAAACCTCCACATGACAAGCCAACTAACTAACTGGCTAATGGACTAAACTGTCAGCTTGTAACAAGCCAAATAGAAATCCAGGAAATAACAGCAACAGCACAAATAAAATTGGAATAAACACAATAACTTACTTTCCCTCAAAAAGGTCTGGGGATTAGAGTACTTTCCATGAGTAAATTACAAAATCTGTGAAAACCACCTAATTAAATTTTGGAAAGAATAAATTTCTATTAAGAAAGCTAAGAGTTCCAAAAAGCCTACCTATATACATAATCATTTACTTATACACTATCATTTATAATAAACTTAGCCATTTTTTCTTTCCAAAAACTAGCTCTGGATAAGGTATTGGGATATCTCTGTGTATAAAAATGTCCTGTTTTAAATCTATTTTCTCCATTTTATTAAACAAGTAGCTTCTTATCAAGCAATCAGACCAAATACATAATGATATACTCAAAAAGTCTGTAATGTGACCCAAACATCTATTATTTTTGGCAAAGAGAAATCTTTTACCCACTATGTTTTTGGTGGGCTTTTCTTTATTTTTTTTTATTTTTTTTTATTTATTTATGATAGTCACACACACACACACAGAGAGAGAGAGAGAGAGAGAGAGAGAAAGGCAGAGACAGGCAGAGGGAGAAGCAGGCTCCATGCACCAGGAGCCTGACGTGGGATTCAATCCCGGGTCTCCAGGATCGTGCCTTGGGCCAAAGGCAGGCGCCAAACCGCTGCGCCACCCAGGGATCCCTGGTGGGCTTTTCTTTAAGCAACAAATACACAAATGAATTTAGTAGGTAGAGATTACTTTTGAATTTAAAGGTCTGGCTGCAGATTGCTCTTAAATATGTTCCCAATTATAAACTTGTAAATGTGACTTACAACACAAAATCTCCATATGAGTAGTCCAACACCATACAGCAAATTTTAGTTAATTTCTCGATTATTAATGGTGATAGGGGAAACTTCTAACAACTCAAATAGGTTTGGGCATCTACCACTTGATATTTGACAGAAATGTTTCTTTTCTGGTCTTCCCAATCTCTATTTGGTTTCACTTAATTTTTGGCTGTGTTAGGTATCTCCGTTCCCATTTTCTGAAGTCCCATGAACTGATTGACTCAATGTAGTCCTGCTTTCCACTGACTCTGATTTTGCTAAAATTTAACAATGGCTTCTTCATGACCGAATCCAATGATACTTTCCAAATCAAATCTTACAGACCTCTCCATAATGCAAGACGCCATTTGCAATGTCTTGTTTTTTGAAACTATTCCTGCCTCAGTGTACATTACTTTCACAAGGTGCTGCTCTCTTGTCACTTTTCAATGTTTCCCCACACTCAGTCTTCCACAGCCTATGCTGGAAATGCTGGTACTTCACAACACTCCCTCCCCAGCCCTGTTTTCTCCTCCTCTTTTCAGTACCGGAGAAATTTTGCTCACACTGCTACTTCAAAGGGCTCTTCTCCATATTTCTTCCTTGAGCTTCACACTTATGCATCTAACCATACAGGGCATCACTATTACAGGCATCTCAAAAGCAGGTGGCCAAAATTGGGCTTCTAACTTTTTCCTGCAAAATTCATCTTTAATTAAAATTGCTCACCATCCACCATATGCTCACCATCAATCTGAAGGCACTATAAGGCCCTTCCCTCTCCCTTCCTTCCTACTTCTAATTAAGTCACGTCGATTCTTCTTCCTAAATATGCTACCCTTGCCACTCTCCATTCTGAATTCTATCACTTGAATCAATATGTCCAGCATTTGTCACCAGAATCACCACAATGGTCTTCCACCTCAGACCCTCTGACCCCAAGCTTCAACCTGCAAATTTATTCTTAATTTTGCCACATTCAATCTGTCTTCAATGGATTCCCATTACTTTTAGGTGTGGTTTTAGCATTTGCTTCCCAAAAGATGTTCATTTTCAGTAAATGGGGCCACCGTTTACTCCAATGCTGTAACCAGGATCCTATATGTCATCCCTGGTTCTTAACATCTTGCTTTTTGCACCCAATACAACAGCAAAAGCTGTCAACTCTACCTCGGAAACATACCTAATGTCTATCTGTATCTTACTATCAATACCACTTTCACCAGAGTTCATCATTGCCTGTCTGGAAAACAGTTACAAGACAAAGTTAGAATTGTGCTGATATATCCCTTTAGTGTCCATGTAAACATATTCCTTCTTCCTCGTCTTTCCTATAAACCAATCATTGGAGCTACAAGTTTGATAGCTTTTCTCTTCAAGTCAGATGCACTAAGGCATAATTTAGATACAGTAATACTCAGAAAGGGTGCTCTTTTTAAAAATATATTAATATGATCACAGCACTCTGCTTAAAATCATCCAATAAATTCTTATTTCACTGAGAATCAAATCTGAAGAATCCTCACTGTGGCTACAGAATCCTTCACAATCTAGTCACTGACCATCTTCCTGATCTCACCATGGATCATTCTCTTCCTCCTTAAGCTCCTTGTAACCACATCTGGCCTTTTCTCCATCCTACCAACACTCCACTTTCATTCCTATCTCAGGGCCTCCGCAGTTACTACTCCTTTTGTCTGAAAGAATCCCATGCCTCTTCAAGTGCCTAATTCCTTCTTGCTAGTGAGGTCTCAGCTCTGATACCATGCCATCAGAGAAGACTGCTCTCTGTATGTGTACACAGAAACATACATTTATGTACATAAATCACACTCCCTCATCTTCCAAGTCCTTATCATTTTCTGAAATTATTTGACTTTTGTTTACTTATTTTTTGTCTCTCTTATCCTACTAGACCACAAACTACATGTCCATTTACCACCCTGGTGCTGAAATAAGTGCCTGATACTCAGCATAATCTCAATAAGTGTTTGCTAGATACATTAATAACTCATGACTGATCTGACTCCTATAATTTCTAGCACTCTCCTTCACTAATGCTCTGCTTCAGATCAAGTGAATGAAGACACCTGTTTTCCCAAAATCCATTACTTTCCCTCTGGGCAATACACCTTGGTATGTGATATCTGGTATGCCTTCTTTTTGCCTCCATTCTTCAGTCTTACTCATTCTGACTCACTCCTTATATCTTACATAAAACAAAAAGTCATTCATTTACAGCACATCCACAGTATACTCTATATATCAAATATGCTGTTTGTACTTCAGAGAGAGTCTTGTAAAATAGAGATCAAGAGTAAGGTCTGGAATAACATGGGCTATGCTCCAATCTCTGCTCCATCACTGAGGTATACAGATGGATCCATAAAATCTCTGCCTCAGTTTCTTTATATTACAAAGAATGGGACTCTTTTTGAGGATTACGTGATATGATATTTAAAGTGCTTAGAATATCTGTTCAATAAATAGTATCTGTTCTTATTCTTAATAGTAATTATGTACTTTAACATCTCACACTAAAACAATTTATTTTGTGTCTGCTTATTACTATTGGAAGGTCTTTGACGATATGGTGAGATAGATTTTTTTCTTTCTTTCATTTACCTAATTGCAAGGCTAGGCACAACTCCTGACATGTCATAGTATTACTTCATTCATACTTCTTAAATGACAATAAATGAATCTGGTTTCCCTGAGCCAGAAATACCCTCGGGGTGTACGATTGGGGTCCAAATGTATGTGAATAAAAACCAGTAATACATGCCCCCAGTAATTGTATGGATAAAAAACAAATCTGTCAGGAATAACAGCTGTGCGTGTGTAAGGGAGGCATTCAGGTAGCTAATCTAACTGGCCTGAAAAGGATCGTAAAAACCAAGAATGCAAAGTTCAAATCCCAATGTAAAGTCTCCTCCTTTGAACACATCTCTTTCCCATCTTACAGGGAAGATTCAGTCTATTCTGTTGTAAAACCAGGAACTAACATTAGAAACTGCATCATTTTATTCAGGCACATCTTAGTTTGGCTCCCATATTCAATAACCCATAAACTCAAAAATCCCAAAGCAGGTCAAACTCAATAATATATATGAACCCATAAAAAAAGAGCACCAATTTTGTTGCATTGCCTTTGAACCACTGCAAAACAACATTAGATAAGGGCCAGCAGACTTTTTTCTGTGAAGGGACAAAATAGTACATGGTAAGGCTTATGGGCCATACTTATCAAAATCATTGTTGTAGTATAAAAGCAGTCACTAAAAACATGCAATTGAATGGGCCTTGCTGTGTTGTAATAAAATTTCATTTATGGATGTAGACATTTTAATTTTACATAATTTTAAGTGTCCTTGAATATTATTCTTTTGAATTTTTCCAACCACATGCCAATATAAAAACAAATCTTGGCTTTTGAGTACAGAAAAGCAGGTCCTCAGTCAAAACTGACCCATGGTTCATAGTTTGCTCACCCCTACATTATACCAATTTTGTTAGCTCTTTTCCTAACTGCAAGCAAAATGTGATATAACTGGCTTCTTTCATAAATTTAAAGTGGTAATGATATATTTTCTCATGCCAAAAAGATCACTACTTTATAAGTACTACACAGTAACTACTCTAGCATCTTTTAATCTTTTAATTAACATGAAAGATAAAGAGTAAAAATAATTATTTAAAATATCTTCATGTTAATAATTTGATGGACAGCTAATTCAGGACTCCATTAATCCTAATTCTGCCACAAACTTATTGTTCAATACTTCAATTTGGTCTTTATTTTTAATTGTGATAATTTCTGAATTTATAAGAGAAAATAAAGTATAATAATAAAATATTAATATACATCCTTGAGACCAAGATAACTCATTCAGCCAGCCATGGTTAAAAAAACAAACAAAAAAATCACATAGCACTCTTCCCATATTGTCCAAGGAAAAGAAATCCACGTTGTTTTTACTCAACAGATATTTATCAAGCACATACTACGTGCAACACAATATGAAATAGAGCAACCTCTCTGGCACGTGTATGAGAATGATTCATCTTTTTGTGCCTTCACAAATAAGTGTCTGAAACAGTTAAATGAAAACTGTCATCATTATTTTGATAAACCTCAAAAGAAATGCAACAACCTTTACTCAAGGATCAATATGACCCAGTGCTTTCGAGACTCAAAGTTCTCCAGAGAGTGCTACAGATTGACAGGATCCTCTCTCATCGCTTGATTTGACGTGAGATAAAGTGAAAGACACGTAAACCTCAGGCTGAAGAGCCTCATCTCACACAGTTCCATATTGGCCAGACAAGCACCGTGGCTCAAGAAGGCAGGCTACCTCTTCCACAAGTCGATTGTGAATTACTCTCTCTAAATTGGCTCCACAGCTGTGACTTGTAGTTCCTAGAGTACCCTCCAAATAGCTGGTTGTGGGGGAAGAAATAAAAGCCTGAATTTTCCTCAAACACACACCCTTTGGCCATCTGCCATCTCAACTCATGAAGGACATGCAGATCTGAAAAGGGACACTTCTGGGACTCTATCAAAAAAATGGTAGATCAAAAGTTTGGCAGAAGGGTTGCTGTCAGGCACTCAAACACATAACTTATTCCAATTCTGGAGACCCACAGAGTAGATCTGTGAAATAAACTTGGCTCAAAGGGAGCCTAAAGTACTCAGCCGCAAACAAGGGAGAGTGGGGGAAACTGTACCAAACTTGTTTCTTTTCAAAGGAAATGAGGAAAGTTTAAGAAAGGAAAACAGAGGAAAGCTATGGCAATTACCTCCAATATTAACCCCTTTCTGGGAAACTGCAGGAAACTCACAATCTGGCTATACAGGGGAGTTTCAAAAACTTGAGTTTCCCTGTCTTTCAGACAACAGAGAGAACGCTCTTATCTCCTCAACTGCTCGTGATGGAGAGTTAGGAGATCTGAAGGTGAATGATAAATGTGCATGAAAGCTGGTATTTCAGGGTACACCAGTAACCTGGGCTTAGCTTAATGTACCACATCTGTGTAGGTATGCTATTTTACACATACACACACGTAACACATATGTATCAAGAGAGGTAGAAAAGGGAAGAGAAGAACAGTGAAGAAAAGATTATCTTTCACACACACCTTTGATACATAAATACACACAGACACAGAAAGAGTGAACGGAGATCTAATTTATCTGTCACAGAAAAAGGAGTCAAGTCCTTTCAGTCCTTTGAAAGCATGCTCTCTTTGAGCCTGGATTATTAGATAATTCCTGCATTACTATTTTCCACAGGTATCCTTCTGAAACCGTGTCAGTTATCTCATCTGCAGGTTCAATTAGATGCCTTTACCACCTGGCATAACTTTCAAATCCTGCAACTGTCTTTACAACCCTTCTGGTTTCATGGAAAGTTCACCAGGTTGACATTTAGTTACATGACTGAATTCTAAATAGGGATTAATAAAATGATTAATTTACTCTTCTTTTCTCCTCTCTCTCTCTCTCTCTCTGGTCTCCCCCATGAGTCATGGTTGGCCATCTACAAGAACACAATATCTAACTGAGGAAAACTGTCTTCCAACCACAGCATCTGTCTCCCTGGCAAACTCTGCTGACAGTTGGGTCCTGGCTCTGGAACTGTTCAAGAATCTTTTTTCGGGCTGAGCTATGAGTGGGCTCTCATCCTCCTAGGTTCAGCTTCCTACTGATTCCACTCAATTTGAAAGATGGATTTGTATATATTTATCCTTCGGAGAATCTGCTATTGCTCAAATATCTCAAATTGAGACACCCCCCCCCCCCATGGGAGGACATTGCATGCATGACACAGGAGCACTTGCATTCCTTTTCCTGCAAAACATCCATAAAATAGTTTGGTGGTTCCCAAGGGTCTGCTTCTGGGTATTATGTAAGCAGCTTCTCCTTCAGAAAAGGGAAAAGGATGCTTCAAGACACAGAAATAAAAATGCCCACAGTTCTCTAAGGGAATTTCAAAATAGCAAGTTGCTTAAATACCAAGGAAAGCACCTGGTTTCTCTCCAAGCCTAAAGATAGCCTGTGATGGTTTAAGAAATGTAAGCAGAGGTGGGGGAAAGGAGAGGGCAGTGAGGAGGTTATGGACAGCACTGGAGAGATCTCAGAACACACGACTCATCTGGCAGTGCACGTCTGAGTAATTTCTGTCATTTTTGAGATTCTATAAAAAGTACTTAGTTGGGAAGTTTAATGTTTTGTTTTTTGAAAAGTGGCTAAAGGTGGAGGCATAGTTTGTAGGCATGATATTCCAGTAATGGCACATCTGTCTCGTTCTAATTCGAAGCCTAAAATACTGCTGTCAGGCTCACCCTTTCCTTCTTAAAAATTTCTTCCCAAATCTACTTTATCTACTTTTTTTTTAAACAATTACTCAAACCTTAGACCCCCTGGAGGCTTCTGATTCTTAAAAGAATTAGAAAATATCTCCAGTTATTATTAGATTCCATTTTAGACTGAGAAGAAAGCAGAAAGTGAGCAAGATAGGCACGCCTTTATGTTGCCTGAGTTACTTTTGAAATTTGCTTCATTCAAAGGCCAGAATAGCATGGAGCACCTTCAAACTATAAAATAAGAATTCCACTGGACCAATTATTTGTAACCTCTCACTGGAAGTAAAAATGATTTAACATCCCTCCCTCCCCTGCCCAAGACCTGAAGGCCTTTAAGAGAATCCAAAAAGCTCCATACATTTAATATTTTCTAAGAATAAGTATGGGGGAAAAGATTAAGCCCTCAAATATCCCACTTATGTAAGCCTGACAACAAGAAAAAAACATACAGTGGAAAGGATTAATCTCAAACAAAACTCGGAAAAGAGGTTTTTGCAGAAAACTATTCCTCTGGCTAGATCTCTTTTGTTTACAATATGAAGTAGAATTTGGACCCATTATATATTCTTTCTTATGGTCCCCCTTGTGAATTGAGGTTGTTAAAGTAACATTGTAATTATCTTTTATCTATAGCATGATTTATTTATAATATGAAATACCCTTTTATATCTACAGATTTTTAGTAAGTGAACTCTCTCCTTAACAGTCAGAAAAAAATAACATTGAAATATGAAACAAATATTTATTTTACCATCCTTTCTCCAAAAAACTATGAATGTGACTCCTATAAAAACACAGCTACACATTTTGTTTTAAACATTTAAAAATGTTTTTCAGTTTCAAAGGTCATATTTAGAACTGAACCAACTATGAATATGAATAACTTGTAAGCCATGCCCAAAGCGGGTGTCTTTTCAAGTAAAAGACAAGACTTACTAATAGTCCCATTTGTTTTCCATTAAAAATCTACTCATTGTATTCACAGCAATCCACATGCCACTATGCGAGCCTGCTTGGACAAAGCCTTTGCTTTGTGTGTATCAGATGCAAAATTTACTTAAATTCCAGATAATTGCAAGTGCATCTGCTAGGCTTTGTCACTGGTCTATATGAACATTTTCACAGTGTATACAAAGAGCAATTATCTAACAACTAAAGAAAAAGAAACAGTCATTTCGGTAAATTACAGCCAGCATCTTTATCAAGGAATAAGTTTGCTAAAAGAATGCTACCCCCAAAACACTTTTTTAAATAAAATGTATTCACTCATACCACATACATTAACTATACAGAACAAAAACGGGAGCTTTTTCAACTGTTAAATTACTAGGTCTGAAACAAGGATAACTGCAATTTCAAATAAAATTATCTCACAAAACATTAAAGTTCCCCTCTGGAGAAAAGAAAAAGAAGAAAGAAAAAAAAAAAAAACAAACACCCGATTTAAACCAATTTGATGCACTAGCATAAGTTCTTATTCTGTACTCATGACAAAATATTTCAACAATAGTCACCCTGTTTATCATCCAGTTTGAGTTCCCTAATTTGAGATATAAGCACACAGAATCAAGATCACGAAGGGAAGTCAAAATAAGGAATATTAAAAACAAAAGAAAATAAAAAACTTGAGACATCAAAAATCTTAAAGTTTTTGCTGCATTCATGAGTCAACTGTAAGCAGGCCTAAGTTTCTCTAGTTGGGCTATTTGGTCCATGTTTCTCGTTCTCTCCTTCATTCCACTCCCCCACTCCTTTTCCCTTTTTCTTTTCTTTCTTTCTTTCTTTCTTCTTTCTTCTTTCTTTCTTTCTTTCTTTCTTTCTTTCTTTCTTTCTTTCTTTCTTTCTTCCTGAACAATCATATTTCAAACTGTCACACTCAACAGAGCCAGCTCTCCTTTCAAAGCCCAATTCAATTTTCAGACTTTTACACCTCATGCCAACGAAACAACATCAACAGTACTCCTCTTCTCAGGCCTAATGGGGTAAATCTGTTCTTTTAACAAATGCTCAAAGCTATCTATCCACAGTGATCAAAGTGGTATCATTAGAATAGAAAGAAAACTACTTAATTCACAGGCTAAAAAATTTTTGTGATGTTTGACCTATTTGAAATCTCTCCATTCAGTGGCCATTTATTTCCTGTTTCACTTTCATTTAAATATCTTCATTATCATTTTGTGAAAATGTATTATGTTACCAGCCAAAGCTATTAGGAAAAAAAAAAAATCTCCCTATTCCCCAAACTGGAGAACCATCATTATCATTAATATTTCATGGAACTGCATTAAATGAGACAATATTCAATATTTAACTATCTAATCCTATAGTAATTTATATTAGAAAATACCAACCATGTGAGAATTCAGCCGGTTGGATTATTTTATTGGATGAACCTTTGTCATTATTAATAACATTTGAGTATCTCATATTTTTTCAGCACAGAATGTAACATCCAAGGACTGAAAGTGATTTTGTTTCTAATTAATTCTCAAAATCCTTGGGAGACAGTGATGGGAGGATAAATATATTAATTTGGAATTGAAGAATAAAAGACTAGCCTTTAGATGCAACAGTTGTACTAGAGATGCGGATTACTTGCATGGGTGATACACCTCTCTAGGTTTACTCATAATTTTTGTGAGGAAGACTGTTTAAACCTCAGAGAGGGATGCCTGGGTGGCTCAGCAGTTGAGCATCTGCCTTCAGCCCAGGGCATGATCCTAGAGTCCCAGGACCGAGGCCCACATAGGGCTCCCTGCAGAGCCTGCTTCTCTCTCTGCCTCTGTCTCTGCCTCTCTCTCTGTGTCTCTCATGAATAAATAAATAAAATCTTAAAAAAAAAAAAAAACTCAAAAAAAAAAGAATAAACCTCAGAGAGTCTAAATTATTGGGAGAGGGGGTTGCTGTTTTATTTCTCTCAAGTACCACAATTATTAACAATTTAGAAGTAGAAAGTCGGTCTGATTTATTATCCAGAATTCCTATTAATTTGCTTACAGGCGATTGCGCAGACATCCAGATGTTCTCCATATGTATTTTAAACAAATCCCATTTACCTTTTCCTCAGACCATTTATCAACTTTACATATTTATACATAGGCAAACTTCAGCTCATTTTTAGGTAAATTATCTTTAACTTCAGCATGAATGGAATTCAAATGGCTAACTTTTTAATACGGTACTTGGTGATAACAAAATAAACTCCTTGTAATATTTGAAATTGGTGTGTGCTAAAATCTAAAGCGTTATGTTTAAAATATCTTGATAGCCAAAAATGCCCTCTATTTGATTTTGAGCAAGAAAAAAGTTCTCACGGCTACCAGCCTTTTAAGATTATACACTGAGGCAACTGTTACCCCTCCCTTAGGACTCTAAGATCATTCATGGGATAATGGTAAATATTTGCTGGAGGCTTTTCACTTATCTGTTTTGTTGACAGCTCCTCCTCCTGTTTTCTACTTTGAGGGAATTCCACCATTTACATGTTACTGGAAGTCAAAGTCTTTTTGTTTCATTAGAGACCAGACTATGGATTTCCCAGACTTCCTAGTTTTATGGCTATGTGATGCTTTATCAGGACGCAGCCAATCAAATGGATGCACCAGCCCAGAACTTTGAAATGAGAGCAAGAAGAAAGGATGGGGGTTCCTTCCAGACCTGGTACAAATAGCCACATATCCAGGGCAGCCAGTGCTGGTTGATACTAATGGCAGTGGCAGAGCCTCAAATCAGGGAGCCGAGTACCCAGGATGCAGTGGCAGAAGCAGAAGTGCCCGGTTCCACATCTTTTCCCGGTGATTTAGTAATTCCCAATGTCTTCCTAACATATGCCTTTACTGTTTACATTAGCCAGAATTAGTCTATGTAGATTACAAGCAAGAACATAACCCGATCCCACAACCAAAAGTAGTAATTCAAATTATGCTTTTATTCTGCATTGGATAATTTTAAAAACTGTTGGAAAATAAAATTAAGAACTCCTGCAATATTGTGAGTTGTAAAGAACATTCCATTTTTACAAACACTAGGAAACTTCCCATCCAGGAGGACCCCGGCACCAAATGGTAAACAATCTCATAAATCCTTGGAATTTCATGTACCAAACAGGAAAAGAGCCAAGAATCAAAGTTTAAATGAGGAACACCATCAATGAAGACTCTTCCTATTTTTCTCAACCATTGCTTTTCTGATTCAGATCAACAAGGAACAGAAGATGGAAAAGAAATTTTGATGGGTTATCTATGATTTGCTGGAAATGAGATATGCACATCTTGAAACTCACAGTAAAAATGAGCATTAATCAAGAGCCTGACCAGTGATATCAAAAGTCAGAGCTGACTGCCTGAAGTCCAGGAAGCTATTACCTGGGGCTGTTGAAAGGGTCAGTACCTCTGTGCATTCCTCCTATTCCATCTACTTTCAGAGCTATTCATCTGGTACTTTTCAAGAATATTACCCTTCCCACAAATGATTGATAAAAGATGAATTTAAGAGAGTGAATAAGTTTTGAAAATTAACTCCCTGAACCTACATATTCACCATATATTTTTAAGTTCAACAGGGAAAAATATTCCTTTGGAGAACATTTTTCATCCATGGCATTTTAGGAACACTTGAAAATTTTCTTTCCTTCCCAGTTCCTATCATTTTTAAGAAATCCCTAATAAAAGAAAGGTAAATCATAAATTGATTCATTGGTCATGAAAAATATAAATTGACAGCTGTGGGGCATGGAGTCGTTCATCCATTCACTGATTGGATTTACACAGGTAACAGGCACATCCTAAAAATGACTACCATCAGAATTTGTCCTTACTCTCAAACCTAAATGTTAACCATGATCTGATTCTTCATGGCAAAGATCCACGGTTTAATATGCACCTTCTGGCTTCACTTTTTATTTGAACACATCTGTTATTAGACATCTGAATTAAAAAAGAGGAGAAAGAAAGAAAGAAAGAAAGAAAGAAAGAAAGAAAGAAAGAAAGAAAGAAAGAGAAAGAAAAGAAAGAAAGAAAAGAAAGGAAGGAAGGAAGAAGAAAGAAGAAAGAAAGAAGAAGAGAAAGAAAGAAAGAAAGAAAGAAAGAAAGAAAGAAAGAAAGAAAGAAAGAAAGAAAGAAAGAAAAGCAAGCCAAAAACATATCCTTGACCTCGCCTGCAGCTATGATTTCCTCAGAGTAAATACATTTGGAGTTCCAGGGCAACACAATTCAAAACAAAACAAAACAAAAGAAAACAAACAAAAGAAAAACCAAGAAAACAACTAACTTCTGTAATTAAAATATTTTATATGCACACGCGCGCACACATGCACATACACATCATGGCACTTTTAGCCTATAGTTTGTAAACTTCTAGACTAGAGATCAATCATACACATACACAATACCCAAACTGTGTACGACTCTGTGTATACCCCATGGGGAATTAATAAACACTTATGAATTGACTGACAAGAGAAAAATCAAGAAATGACAACCTTCAGGGTAGCCGTAACACAATTTTAACTTGAAAATTGCCCAGGAATAGACTTTCACAATCTATGGGAACATACACAAATCATATAAAAAGAAGTGCTGCCCCTCATATACCTAGAGTGGCCTTAGGGAATAGCTTAGTGAAAAATCACTGTTGCAGGAAGTGGAAGTTCAGGCTCTCTATCTAGCTACTGTTTGGCTTCTGCAGTGAATCCAGCTGAGAGTAACTTCTATTCTGTAATAAATCTATTACAGAATAACTTTTAAAACATAGGTTAGAATAAATACAAAATTTAGCGCATCTCTAATGCTTTCTTGCTAAGTCAACAGGTATAAAACTACCTCTCCCTCTGAATTCTCGATATTCATGTTCCCATTTTAATTTCTCTGCAGCCAAGGATAACAAAAGCATAATCTACAATACTTAAATAGCTTCTTCAACAGAAGCATCCTCAAATAAATGGTAATTAGCAATAAATCATAATTTACCCATTGTCTTCTTTAAATGACACATTAATGGCATACTGCAATTCCTAAAACACATTTCATTCAGTGTCTCCTTGCAGGCAATCTCCAAATGCTTGAAGTTCAAAAGTGGTTTATTTTCCTCCCTGAGGTTCATATACATGTTCTATGTTGGGGGTGTGGAACAGGACAGATTTCTAAAAATTTAGTGGTCTTTGGAACTGAAGAATTACAGAAATAAGATGGTGTTTCAGTTAATAATTTAGCCTTGCCACATTTACTTGAAATGATGGCTATTTCAGTTGCTACCTGTTTTGAAAAGCTACTTCCGCAATGATAAACTTCCAAAAATGTATGATGAGAGCAGGTGGGGAAAAAATAAGAAATAAACTGTGAAGATCAGTCCCCTTAAACTTAAGGGGGTGGGGGGGGTTAAAAAAAATAAAAGCATTTTGGGTTGAGGTACGGAATTTTTTTAAACAAAAACACATGAGATCAAAATAAACGTTCATATATATCTTTACCATCAAAGGCCAACCACAAAACCTATTTTAATTCATTGCTTTAGGAGTACTGTCTCAGCATGTGCTCATGAGAGTTACACGTACTGGTCAATAACTGTGCCAAGCCAACCACCGGGACTGTCACCTTACCTGCTCCCGCCCCACCATACTTCCCAGAGTACCATAGTCCGGGACACTGCCAAAGGGTGGGGTTGCTCATCTGCCTTGTAGAAACATTCAAGCCAGTTTTCCAACACTCATTTTTGAACAGCCAAATCATTATTTGTTTCAAAGTATGACAGAACTCCTTACTTTTCTTCCCAACATTATTATCAAGTTGTTAGGAAACAGTCTGAACGTAGTAACTACCAACAGTTTCCAGATTTTCCTATGTCAGACCAAACACATTTTGGGGGTAATGCTTACTTTTCAGCTTTTACTTCCCCACATTGATATCAATGAGAAAAGATAGGCTTTTATGCTCTTGGTGTTTGTTTTTTTCTTGTTTTCTTGGCAGCCTCCTCTGGACTGTGAGAAGTGATGATTGATCATTTTTCCACACTCATCCACAGCCCTCTCTGTGGCCACATGTAAATTCGCCAATGGATAATTAAGCAACAGACACATCCAATAAATATAATAAATAAATTTGATTTTTTTCCCCTTAGTAATTGGTTTCATCTGACTGAGTCTGATTATGTGTGGGGATATATAAACAGGATTAGAGAGGAGAAAAATTAGATGCTGGGTCACACAAATTGCAGAGCCCTAACCACTGTGAAATGTTTTTGTAATAATTACATTATTATTCCTGGGGTTAAAATACAGAGAAGCAGTTTGTGTCTTCTCAAGAAGTTAGGTGAGGCTAAAAATAAAACTGGCAGCATGATTATTACCATAAGGAAAGAGTAGCCACCTACAAAATATATTTCCCTCTGGTCTGCATTCTCTTCCCACCATTCACACTGTCCTTCCCCGTGCTTCCATCAAATCCATGCAGATAGTGCCAAACTTTAACCTGAGTCTCTAATTCCAGGGGCCTTATCACACCAGACTATATGAGTAAAAATGAGCTGGCCATACTAGAAGGTTGGAGAATGAGCAGATATTTGTATACAATTATTGCCTGAACAAATCCTAAGGCAAAATCAAATTAAATCACCTTTCGAATATACTCTTGAGTAACACAAAGAGCAAACTTTTGTCCTGCCGTTTAAAAGAATAACCGCCCCCCCCAATTCCTATTTATTTTCTTAGACATCCTGTTGATATCAAATTACTCTTACCATAAGATTTAGCTCTTAGCTGAGCACAGTACCTGGCCTGGCTTGGGAATCCAAAAATGGTATTGGAAAAAAAAGAGAGAGAGAGAGAGAGAGACTGAAAGATTAAAATATATTTTCCTTCAGCTTTAATTTGCGTATGTTCTAAGTAATATCTACTGAAATGTGTTGTACATAACCATATACTCTTACATTTGAAATGGTTTAGAAACATTATCACAGCTAAGATCTCAAAGTCTGCTGCAATGAGTTCTCTAATAATAACTATGATTTTAGCTATGTAGATATTTACTGTTTGAACTAGCCACATGCATGGACATAGCCATCTTCTCTAATAGTTCAGTTTCATTCTTAGAAACAATCGAGAAACATGACTATTTCTAACATTCAAAATTTTGAAGTGGCGCTTTTTAAAAAACATGTTACAAATGTAGCAAGTGGCTTACACAATTTCATGAAATGGTTATTTTACATTATGAGATTTTTTTTAATCTTTGCCAAAATCATTTCTACTTAATGATCTATTTCTTTTCTACACATAGACCCTTATTCCTGTAATTAAAGTAGGAGAAATGTCAAAACATTGAGTATCAGTTAAATCCTAAGCAATAATAAAAATGACATTTAAATATAGGCTTTTTCCAAAAGAATCCTCTGGAGATTTGTCCTCTCTAAAGATTTTAAATCAGTATGTTATTGTTAGTATCAGTTTGAGCTTCATCATATGAATTACAATCTCCAATGTTAGCCTTTGCCTCCTAAATTGAAGACTGGGGGAACCTAAATAAAAGAAATGACTTATTCTTTTGAATCAAATTCATAAATAAAGTCCTTTAATTTATAGGGTCCCTAATCTCTTTTATATATCTTCAAAATAAGTACTTTACCTATGCCATATTAACAGATATGGATCACACAAAATTTCTAATATTTTTTCAACAGGCTTGAGCCTATATACCTTAATAATTTAGTCATCAGAACAATTAAGTAGACTGTCTTCTGGAAAGCTGAGTTCCAAACTTTTATAGACTTCATCACATTTCAGAAATCACCAACCAATACAATAATAAGAACAGCCTAATGAGAAATCTGACATTATATTTGTATTCACAATAACCTGTGACAGAACTATATTATAGTAAAAGAAGTAGCACTGGGGAATCTTCATCGGTGATCTAAATAAATAGCAAGAGAGCAAAGCCTCCTCCAAAAGAATTGCAGCCAAGGCCCGAGAAGTCAAAACTTTTAAAGAAACCATCTCCGTCCTTCCAAACCACACACTCATGGCTTTCCCTAGACAGATACGGTATCGATAGCACCCATCCCCAACCTTCTGCTGGGAGCCACAGGATAGTGATGAGATGAGGACCTCAGGCAATTTTTCCATCAAAGATCAATTCATATTGTCCGGGGCAAGAGACGGGGGATCTTTACCGGGGAATACAGATTTTATTTTAACATATCAACTGTATTATTTAGTCTCTATTTCTATTCACTAAACTTACATGAAAAGAGTTGAAACACCTGCTCTCTTTTTACTCACACTGCTGCCGTAAGGCACATAACTGTACTTTTTCCTCTGATAATTCTTTTTGTCTGAAAGGCTCATAATTCTACACTTAGGAAAGGGGGCCAATTAAAGTCTTTCAGCAAAAATGAAGCTACTTTATTTGCAAACCATTTTTCAAGGTGCTTCATTTTTTTGTCATTAGGAATTCACACAAAAAAAACGTCAATATTCCAAGTTCAAAATCACATTGTAGTATCCAATATATTAAGTCAACTGGGACAGTAAGCAATATGAATTTTAGAGAAAAGATTTTATACCTCTTCAACTTTACGAAATCTTTCAGAAATAAGAGCCAGATATTCTTAACACAGCTAAAATCATTATGTTAAGTAGTGCTTTATCCTTGCTAAGGTAGAGAAAATAACCCAAATTAATAATAGAACAAAGTCTTCAGCAATGTGAACGTTCCGTTTATAAAGCAAAATAGAAACCAGCAGTACAAAGAAATACTTTGACAAAGCTACTATTTGCCCTCACCACACAAGATTTATAAAATTTCTGTTGGTTTCACAAATTTTAAATGAGGTATTATCTAATTAGACACTATATCACATTTTATGAAATATTGCTATGTCCCTTTCCATTCAGAACATGTCAAAAGACACCCACCTACCCCCTAGCCCCCTGCAAAAAAAATATATTCTTGCAATTTCCTCTGAAGGTTGTGAATCTGTTGTATTGCACTGTGAGGGCAGAATGGATGGTTTCTGACTCTGAGTGTATCAGTTCTACTAAGAAGCAGTAATTCAAGGAATAAAACTTTTGCTTTACACAAAGTAATGAGAGAAAAAAGATATACTTTTCACATAGCCCCCTTTGAGGTAGTAGCTTGAGGTTAAGTTTTGCCTCTTTAAATCTGACTTTTCATTTGAAGTTTGAGTTAAGTGGGGAGGGATAAAAAGGCCCTTGCCAATGACCTTGACCATATTTCACCAGAAATCACTTCTCACAATTAGTCTACACAGAATAGAAAACAAAGGAAAAGCTTGCCAATATAGGTTTTCCTTAAAAACACACAAGTAGTTCAAAGTTCCTTTCAATTACACAATGAAAAATATAGGAATTACTTTTAAGAAACATTCAGTAGCTCTAGTGTAATAAACACCTCATACATGCAGAGAAACCTCCACTCCTATCAAAATGAAAATAGGAACCCTAATAATACAGGCAAATGTGACTGTCAAGTTCCATGAGCCAATAGTCTCTTTCTATATAGACTTCTCCCCCCAAATAAGTTACCGTCTCCCCATGATGTTGGATGCCATGCTTTTGGAACTGCTGAAATTCAACACGAACACCAACTGAAAGTAAACTAACTCATTTATCAACAGCATAGCAAAAATATGGAATTGCTTTGATACATAACCTGAGATCAACACCAGGCACAGATAATTAAATTGAGCTTAGTTAAGATTCAATGGAAAACTTAATAATAACAATAAGAAATAAGAAAACCACCAACCGGCCACAAAGACTACATACTACACAGAACCATCTAAGAGTAATTACAAATCCCACTGCTTGAATACTCATCTAACCAGGCAATACACCCAAAATGTAGATATGGTTAATATTTTAACATAAATTCTGGGAGCTTTTCAGAAGTTGCCAGGAAACTAGAAGTAGAAAGAGGGGTGGGTGGGTAAAAACCAACCTCAGCAGGAAAGAGTATGTTCTTTAAATCAATGTACTCTTGGTCTTCACATCTAATGAAGATGCTGAAATTGAAGCTAATTGTGATGTTTCATAAAGTAAATTCATGCTCTGAATATATTACATAACAATTAGAAATCTTGCCCCATAGGCCGCATAAAATGAGTCCTTCGCCTGGTCAGTTAGTTGTTTGTGTCCATGTGTGTAGAATATGCCAGAGAAATAATACAGCTGCTCAGCATGGGGTATATTGCTTTATGGTTTTGGTCCTAGAATGAGAAAATCATGATGCTTTAGAAGATCTAGGTTCTCAAGATCGTAGCTTGCTATATGTATTCGTTTTTCTTTAGTATCCAGACAAACAAATACTTCATTCAAAAATAGCTGTGATCCTAATTAATGGAAGTTGAGATTTTTCCCCCCAAAACTTGATCAAAACGGAAAATGCAAGCACGGGTCCACGAAAATATTTTAAAATAGCAATTTTGCCATATAAAGGGACCTATGGGTAAGCTGAGCCTTCATTCTAAATAAAATGCCTTATTACCATCAGCAAACTACAAAAGGAGAAAGCAGCTTTAGATCTCAGGAATCCTGTCCACAATTTCAAGAAAAGCTTTTGTCAACACAGGCAACCCAGAACAGGTGAACTGCATGGTATCTTGGAGTAGGCTTTCCTCTACAAAAAGGAGGGTCTGACTAGTTGAGGTAATTTAGTTTGTTTTCCTCTTCAGTGCTGAACGGGCTGCATGCACTGTTCTGTGCTGTTCCTCCAACACCAGGTAAGTTTACATTAAAACAAAGTTTTACAGTATCATCCCAAATATACCCTTTGTACATAGGTAACCTGCTGTTCCATGATGTGGCAACCACAAAGCAGAAACAGGCTTCCTTAAATAACAATACTTTCCTTCTCTAAAATCTATGTGCCTCAGTGTATCCCTGAGCTGGATATCCTCATCTGAGTCTAGAGTTCAGAGCTCGTCAAGATAATAATACACAAATTGAAAATACAACCTGCTCTATCCCAGACTTCCCTCGCTACATTTATGCTGCCATTACTGTAGCTCATTTTTCCCATGGCTTAGCAGAAATTTTACAACTCCAAACTGATTTCTTTTTAAACTGCTGATTTGCCTTTACTTATTGACCCTTCAGTTTTTCTACTGAACTGGAACTGGAAACTTAGTGGGGGGGGGGGGGGAGAGCAAAACAAATGAAACATGGTAACTGCTAAGAACGTTCCAAGGAACTTAAATGATATGAATACATTAAAGAACTGTTGTGTATTAATTTTTAAATAATATTTAAAACAGATCCTGGAAGCAAGAGTTACAGAGTCAGTTCTATTTTTAAGAAAAGAGTTAAGAGTTCAATTTGCATGTATTATGCTGGCTATTTTAAATAATTTTATTCCATGTGTATGGCAGAAACTGCCCATCCCCTCCCCAGTTGACAAGATGCCACTTCAAGTAAGATCTAAGAGAGGGCTGGTTTGGCATTAGCAATTGCTGTACACATCTCACAGTTTTGAATAAAAACAATACCAGCAATCTCTCTTCTCCATAGCCCTAAATTTATTATTAAGTAAATTTAGCAATAGCTCAATCACTGGAGAACAGGACAAAATGTGATGCACTAAACCACTTATATGTTTATTATCTTTGCAAGCAACATTAAGTAGTGTTGTCGATTATACTGCCTCCTGCAAATCTGCACCAATGTGATGCAAAACAGCATTTTTAAGAAATTCTCTTTTGGAATGCAAATGATTCTGCCCCCCAATTGTGAATATTTTAGCCAGCATGTACCATACAGCAGTTCTGGAATCACTGGCATCTGTCATGCTGTCAAAACTGAGTCAAAATGCATTGTAATCCTGGAGAAGGATAACCTTAAACATCAATGCAACGTTAAAATGCATCCTAAAAAAAAAAACAAAAACAAAAACAAAAACAAAACCCTATAATTGCGATGAACATTAGAGAGAAACCGGCAGTCCTTCTGCAGAGAAATAACAGTCTGCTCTACCAATCTTTCCCCTCCCCCTTGAAACTCATGCAACTAATGATGACCTCCCGAAGTGCCGATTTTAAATGTTCCAGCATTCATCTGAGGATGAAGGAGGAAAAAAAAAAATACATAGAAAACCACGAAACAAGTTGCAAACTGCACAAACGCAAGGAGAGAGGGAAAGAGAACTGCAGCTGATTCAGGAGCGATTGCAGAATGAGAAGCAACAGAAAGGAAACAAGAAAGAAAGAAAAGGGGGGAAAAAGCCTTTAGCATTAAAGAGTAAGAAGTGAAAAACATTTACCAGCGGCTCGGTCAGTAGCTTCGCTCCCTGACACCATCTACATAGAGAGATAACTTAGCCTAGAGTCTTCGGTCCCAGCTCGCTTTGGAGCAAAATTCCTTCACTTCGAGGGGGCAACACACACCCTCAAGAAAGAGGGAAAGAAGGGGGAAAATAATCCCACAGACCAAGACAGGCTTTCCCCCTCCTCCCTCTTACCCGCCCCCCGGACTCCCCAAACGGTGCTCGCTCCTGCACAGTCCTGCCCGCTGTGCAGCTGAGCTGCTGCCGCCGCCGCCGCCGCCTCGGCTGCTGCTGCTGCTGCTGCCGCTGCTGCCGCCGCCGCCGGTGCTGCTGCCGGTGCTGCTACTTCGGAAACGATTAGGAGGAGGAGGACGCCCAAGCACGACCTGAGCCTGCGAGCCACCCAGGACCAATGTGCAACCTGCTCTGGAATCAAACCCATAACACACGCACGCACACCAGTGGCTCCTGCACGCGAGTCCTCGCGCGCACACACGCGCCCGCCCGCGCGCCGCACAGACACACGCGCACACACACATGCACACACGCGCGCGCGCACCGCGCCCCCCGCCCGCCCCAGCACACACGGACACACACACGGAGCGCCGCTCACCGCCCGCCAGCCAGCCGGCGCGGCCCCGGGTGGGGAGTGCGAGCCAATCCCCGGGCCCCGAGCGCGCGCCCAGGCCGCGGCCGCCGGGGCTGGGTGGTGGCGCCGGGGCCGTCGCTGCCGGGGCTGCGGAGCGCAGGGCCGGGGAGGGGCTCCCGCCCGCCGGGTAGGGGCGTTAGGGGCACGTGCACCCCTTTGTCTGCAGAGAGAACCCCAACCGGGCGTTTCCGAGACCAGACACTGCGTGCGCAAAGCCCCGGCGGTGCAGAGTTCAGTTCCGCGCTGGGGTTGGCCGGGAGTGGCTCGGTTCCCTGCCTGCACGCACCCAGGATTCAGCTCTGCGAAACCTGACGCACCGCAGCTGCACCCGTGTCCCTGCACACAGGGGACGAGAGCAAGCCCGCGCGTCCTGCGGACGACCCAAGCTTGTCTTGACTGGCGAGCATGCCCAGAGCTCGGCTGGAACCCAGAACACGCCTTCCAGGGCTAGGAACGCTGAGAGGGGCAGAGCCCAGTTGGTGGCTTCCAGAGATGAAGCAGAGGTTCCAGAGCCTTTATTCCCGGCTAACCTGCCTCACCTGGACTGCTCAGTGGCCCTGAACCTGCCCGAGAGGGCGTGGTGCTGGGAAGCGAGGCGTCCAGACCTGACAGAGGAGTTGCCTATCCTCCTTTCCTAAAGGGAATTCCAAAGAAAGGAAGTAATACCCAGCCCAGGAAAGGAAGGAGCATTCAGTTGCAGGATAGTTGAGAGAAAATCCAGAGGGCCTGGCAGTGGTTATGGCAAGAGCTAGCACATGCTGGCTCCTTATCCTGTGCAGGCTCTGTGCTACGTGATGCCCGCGAAATACCTGCGGTTGTTTGTTTATTTATTCCAAACACCATAGAGCAACCCAAGAAGGAAACCGAGGCCCCACTATATTTTACCAACTGTTCAGTGGTAAAATTTAGCCAGTGGATCAGGGAATCCAAACCTGGCACTCTGACTCAGACCCTAGAGACAGAAGGCAGCGCGCTGATGAACTCCAGGCATTTCCAACAAGAGAAAGGTCTGCCGGATGTTTGGGTGCTAACACCCTCCGGCCTTCCAGCTGTACCGGTCCTGTCTCCAGCAACCAACAAATCTTTGAAAACCTGCATGCCCTCAATTTGCCATTGTCCAACACTAGTAATATAATACTCATCTCTTGGCTATGTACCCTGGGTCACCTTTTTATTAGGTGTTGTATACTTAACAGTAGAATCTTTAAAAATCACCCTGTAAAGAGGCTACGCTTATTCTCATTTTACACATGAGGAGACAGAAACAGAGATGTCCTGTTACTTCCCCAAGGTGATGGGGTCTGAATGAGGGGGGAGTAGTTTGTTTGACTCCTACGTGCATGTTGTTTTTACTAAATTATGTGTCTTCTTTAACTGCATTCTAGATAAAGCCATGAGATGAGGGTGTAGCAGTTACTTTTTATTTCACTCAACAAATACATATTGATTTCCTACTGACATTCACTCATTCAACAAATATTTATGTTTACTAAGCATTTACTTCCTCCAAGTCCCTGTCTTAGAGGTGACCGAAGATGACAAAGACACATGCCAGTACTCTGTACAGTTTGGCACGAAGATGATGATCATATGCTAATGATGCTGAGGGAGAGCTTCACTAGGAAGAGATCTTCTTCCCGTATTCACCTACCAAACTCCCACTCATCCTTCAGCTCTCTAGGGCCACTTCTTCAAGGAAGCCATCTGTGATCTCTCTGGTTGAGTCAAATCCCCCTTACTGTTTGTTTTCATAGCATCGTGTAACTCTTCTTTTTAAAAGATGTTGTAGGTTCTAATTTGCCAGTTGTGCTGGGATTTCAATAGTGTTTGTCTCCTCAAAGCACACAGCCCTCTAGATTGGACAGGAATTTATCTGTTTTAATTTCCCATTAATCTCCTAGTGTCTGGTACTTGTTACTCTTTATCCATCTCCTTCTTTCACACACACACAATTCTTGGAATAGCAATAATGATTCTTAGGGTAGGAACTGTTCTTCTTTCCATTTAACAGACGAGTGAAATGAGGCAGACAAAGGTTAAGTAGCTTGCCCAAGGTCACACCTCTGGATAAGTGGCAGAGAAGGGCTCTGGCACAGGTCTGTGTGGCACTGAAATCCACTTGACTAGCCTACAGGCTCCACTGACTGCCCAGTATTATCCAGGAGCCAATGAGACTATAAGAAAGCAGCTCATGGGAAATAAAGCAGACAGATTGCTGGGGACGGCATGAAAGAAGATAGAGACACTTCAATATTGTAAAAACAGAAAAGGCATGCAATAGGATTTAGTAATCTGTGATTGAGTACCTATCATATGTCAGGCACCTTGCTCGGGCTTTTCTCATTTTAGCTTTACCAACAGTTATTCTGGCCAAGTGTTGTTATTCCCCATTTTACAGATAAGAAAACTGAGGCTCCCCAACAGAAACAAATCCACTGGACTGTAAATTCCATGGGGGGAAGTGATATGTCTATTTTTTATTTTACATTTTATTCAGTGGTACCTGGCTGACAGTAAACTCCCTCTCTCTTCCACACACATACATACTAGCAATTTGCCAAGTATCTCACAGCTAGGAAGTCACAGAGCTGGGATTTTAGCCTAGGTCCGACTTTAGAATTTCAGGGGAAATGAAGATTGAGATGGTCACTGTGGGATTCACAGCTTAACCATGCCTGAGGATTTATCTGGGTCTATAAAGAGGGAGAGTCATTGCTGTGCTTGTTCTCTCTTATCAATTCTTATAAGGAATCTGGGATTCAGAGACTGAAAGTTACTTGATCAAGGTCACAGCCAATGTCATAATGCAGAGCTAGATTTTGAACCCAGGCCTCCCTCACTGCAAAATTGTGGTACAGAATGACCTGAGTGGCAGAAAAGAATATCCAAGATTTTCAGAGGTTTCTGGCTGGGGGGAGCAAGGGGTCTTCACTCAGAGAGGAAGTGCTGCAGTGAACCAAGCAAATCTCATGGCACCACCCTTCCCACCTGTGACCATTCCTCTGGGTTCCACCTTTGTTCAGGTCCCTGTTCCCATGTCTTTTCAGGCCTTATCTTGAACCCAACGCCTCACGGCCTCCCTGCTAATTTTTAGCAGCAGCAACGCTTACGAACCACAGGAAAGTAAAAACTGCATTTTGTATACTTCTATTTGCAGACTACTGGGCATGCTCGATGACAAGGGGAGGCTTTGATTACAAATAGGAAGCTTTTGTTAACTACCTTCCATTTTGGAATATTACCACAAAATGGGATATAGGTGGGTAGCTCTTTGCAGAAATTCCCAGCCTGTAGGAATTCTTAGTAGTCTAGAAGAATGAGATGCTTAGATATGAAAAAAACAGCTCAATTGCATGCATTTTTCTCCCCTGTCTCTAGTATTCATCTCCCTGTTCTGTACTATCTGTAGATGCATACAAAAAAACATCCACAAATTGTATCCATCTGTTTACATACCTGGCACCTATGGACATATGAGCCAGCTATAACTATAGCCAGCCCCTGACTATGGATTTGTCTCCTCTATTTGTTTGGCTATCAACTTGCCCTACACTGAAATCTGATTAATAAAATGGGCTAGGGATGGCTAAGAGGTTGTTAAATATTTACCCCCTCTTTCCTTCACCCTAGGAATAAATTTTTCCCTAGAGAATGTTTCAGAAGGGAGAAAGCTCTCTAGAATTCTTGATAACCCATCCTACCTATACATTAGGTTGATTTTTCTCATGAGAGCATTAGAATCTTTAACTCGTGCTGAGAATAACCCATTAGGAAAGTCATGAAGGGCAACCTTCAAGGAACATTGTGCTGAAAATTTGGAATGTTGGTAGATGTTTCGCTACAGCCCCCAGGACATGAACTTTAAAGCTTTTTGAGGAGACCCCTAATAATTCAAATGGTAAATGCTTTCATAGAGGTTGCCACTGTTATTGCCCATAGCGACTGTCTGAGGGATGTAAAGTCATGATTCCCATTTTATAGATGAAGAAACTGAAGGTCTGAAAGAACCAACTACTTATGGCAAAATCGTACAAGCAGGGAGTAATAAAGCTCGGGTGCAAGTCCAGGTCTATCTGATGCCCAAACCTGTGTGGCGAACTCTACATTCTGCTGCCCTGAACTTCTGACATTCCTTTGCATGTGGAGCTGGATGTGGGAAGGGGTGAGGTGAGGGTGGTGGCTTATTTGTACTTGGTGTGCTCAACACTCCATGTGTAGTAATATTGCCATCCTCCTAGAAAACTAGGTGCATTTAAGATAGCCTTTCTAAAGGAACATTATTTAGCTTATTTTACAAATTGGAAGACTGATGCATGTGGGGTTTATGTGAGGGACTAATCCAAATGAGTGTCATTGGAGCTAAGGATTCAGAGTCTCATTTGATAAAGAAGCCTTATTCTCTCTGTTTTGAAGTAGCCTTGCAACATAGTGGTCAGTCATTCCCCAGATCGTTCTCTCTCGATAGATATGTTCTTCGATTTCCTAGAACCCTTTACGGGGTATGTTCTGGGAGATTGTAGTTTCCTAAAGATGGGAAATTTAGAAGTAGAGACTAACTGAGCTTTTGAAAATCACTGTAGTTTGCCATGTTTGTTTCCAATATCTGTCAACATCCTTTTGGAGATTGAGTAGAAGCTATGATTTTATGCCTTTACAAGAAACCAGGAAAGACCCTTCAGAATGTGATCTCAACCCACTGAATTAATCTAGTGTCGAGTAATTCACACGTGGGCCGGCATGTGCATTTTTGCATAGGACCTTGTATAGAGAAGGATAAGGAATGACAGTCTTGGTTCTAACCTAAGGGTAGAGATTGTACCATGTATGGTAACCATTCATCTTTCCAGAAATCAGATAAGAAGAGATGATGTCTGAGCAGCTCACAAACACATAATGGCATCTGAATTTCAATTCTGAAAACCCCTCATAGAGTTGCTCAGAGCCTATGTACCTTAGTTTTATGTAGTATTCTAATAGGTCTGAATTTACAAACCCATACAGAATTAGCAAATGGCAGGCCAATTGCTTTTATTAGAAAATAACCAAAGAATAAAAAAGGACATGAAATGTAAATTTTACATAAAATATTTGAAAGGCTTAATTTAATATACATATAAGTCTCCAAATACCGAACTCCAGCAGACCTTCTAAGTATCTCTGGGTAACAATCTGCAGACCAGCACATGTTATTAATGATTTCACGTCTGAATCTATTCTTGATTACTACCTGATGCCAGAAAAATAAAGCCTAGAGTTTTCAGGCTTTCCATGTTGTGGTTCAGAAGTGGTATGTGTTTTTCCTCTCCTGAACAAATGCACTTTGATGCATTTGATTAGTAGCAACTGCCTGGACAAAGGTCCTCAAGAGGGATCTGGAGGCCACATCCACAGGATCTCCATGATTCTGAGTGCCAAGATTGACCAATGATGGCTCTTGCTGATATGAACACAAGAGAGTACTGTATATGCCATGAATTTTCCAAATATAGCCAATCCTCATATCCTAGATTATGCTCTCTAACCTTCTCCCTGACCTTGGCTCTAGTCCAAAATCAGTGATTCCCATACAATTATATTTATCCTTCACCCATGGTTTCCCAACTTTTTTTCTCTCTGTCTGGGGCAGTACCTCCTCCTTCATCATTTCCACCAGCCAATTCCTCTGTCAGTAACCCAATCAGGTGCCAACTCCTCCCCAAATTCCTCCCTGAATACCCTAGTCAGAAATCCTCTCCCCTATCTCTATAGGAATCTCATTGCAGGTGTACTTCACGTCCTCTTTCTATTAAAGTTATTTATGTTCTTGCCTTCTTTTTCCTGCTGGACAACAAGCGCCTTGAATGCAATAACCCTGTCTAGATCATCTTCAAATCCATCACCATGATTTGCACAAAGACTTGCACTGAAAAAGTTTATGCTATAGGAATATATAAATAAATGAACGTCGGATGCTCAATATCTGTTGAATTAATGAACATAAGATTATTATTACTGCTCTCCTGCTATGTCACAAAAAGATTAAGTTACATTTTGTAGGCTAGAGAATAGGGCTAATGTTGGGGAGGTCCTAAGAGTAGCTAGGCTCTGAGGATATGGCAATAAAGTTGTAGCTTTTAGGGGGGCTCCCAGGTCAGGAAGAGAGACAGGAAAGTAGATGGATATAACAGGTGACACTGATACTCGACACTCAACAGGAATTGTAGTCTTGACTTTGCCCGCAGGTCAATAAAAAGCTGGTAAGCACAATAGATTAAAGAATCTTATATAATATTTTAATGCATTTAATGTCAAAGGGCATCATCGTAAAAGAACATTTTGTGTCTGCATGTGTATGTTCACGTACTCATGCTTGCTGGGATGCACAGAGTGAGAGAGGTGTGCAGAGATTCCACAAAATCTCCTAAAATGTTTCTAAATAAAGAAAGAAAGAAAGAAAGAAACTGATGATTCTTTTAAGACTAAAGAGAAAACATCATTGAATAAATAATACCTTTTAAGAGGCTTAAAACATTGTAAGGAGCATTTTCGCTGATTGGTAGAAATTTTTTGATTAATTAATTAGTTAATGTTTTCAAAGCACTTTCAGGATGAAAAGCATTTGGTGAGGGCTACATAATTGTTATTTATTTTTCCAATGAACCTCAGTCTTCCACGTTACCAGGCTTGTTTTTCTCCCAGGTTGTTCACAAGCCCCCATGCCCTCACACAGATATGGTGAGGAATATCCTCAGAGAAAAGAGGGATGGGATGCCAGTGTGCAAGGAATAAGAAACAAAGACCCTGAAAACAAATTTTAGAATTTTATGTGAAATATGATCATACAAGACAAGAGCATCTTGATGAAAATTAGTGACGTCTTCTACCAGAGAGATTCTATTTGCTTCCTAGCAAAGAACTCCAAGCAGCTTGCACCAGGTCTATATTGACAACTATTTGTTTCACCTTTTATTAGGGGCCTACTATATTCTAGATATTGTTAAATTACTTTGTACACGTTAACTCATTCTCTCCTCCAAACAACTGTTTGAGGAACTATTATTATAAACATTTTATAAAGAGACCAAGGTCTAGAAAGGATAAGCTACCAGCCAGGGTCATTAAACAGCTTGTAAGTGGCACACCCAACACTTGGCCATGATGCTGGGAGCAAGGAAAGGGGGAAGAGAGCAAGAAAAGGAAAACGAGAGGAAGTAAGAGGGAGAAATTCCAGCTAAATCTTATGGTTGTATGTCTGATGACCTGGTAATAGATTAATACCTAGAAAGTAAATGAGCCAACACGTCCTATTGGTTAAACCAATTCACATAGCAAGGGTGATTTAGCTTCATTTCCAAAGTGAAGATCTATATTTAATACTCACAAGATCACCAGAGACCCAGGCCCCTAAAATCCTCATTACCATCAAATGGCATGGCACCATTGTGAGAATGAAGTCCTGGGTCATGAACCTCCCATTTCCCTTTGGCTAAAAGCAACTGTCATATTATTTCTTTAAAAGCTTCTTGATAGAATGAAATAGCAAAGGCTTCAGATGATACTGTTAGATCATCTCAGCCCCTGACTAGCTGTGTGACCTTGGTCCTTATTATTTAACATCTCTGAACCTCAATCATTACATTTATAAAATGGAGGCAAAAAAAAAAAATCTCTTAGATTCGCTGCGAGCATTATTTGTGACTATACAAGGAAAGCAACTAACAATGGTCAGAATATAGTAGGTGCTGCAGTAATAATAAGAATGATTGTAATAATAATAAAAATATTATCTTTCTCCTTTCTTTTCTCCTCTTCTTCCTCTCTCTCTCAAAGTAACATATCCATGGTACATACATGTTGAAAGCCATGCCAAAAAATTCTCAAGTAGCAGGTTCCAGATTGCCAAAAATGGTGGGAGGAGCAAGGTAATACCATTGAAACTCACTGTGTCTACTGCTGAAATTCAGCTGCGTCTCCTGCCATAATTAAAATGTCAATGAGATAAACAAAATGCGTAGTCTCTGAAATGAACAAGCTTATTCTGAGAACAGGTGTCTGGTACAGGGACTGGAACCCAGTATGCACAATTTATTGTCTTCTTTGCTGCAGGGATCTCATTAATGTTGGTATAAAAAAAAAAAAAAAAAGAACTCTTTGCAGCTGGGAGATACAAGGATGCCAAAGTCACAGTGACGAGGGAGAAATGAAGAGCCCATCTGACCCTCTCTGAGCACTGGCTCAGTAATTTCAGGCAAGTTATGGGACTTCCTTAAGCCTCAGTTTTTCCTCAAAGAAATGGTGACCAACCCTTAATCGGAGGTGCTCTGAGCAGCCAATGAACTAACCCATGGAGAGGACATGGATCACTTCCTAAGTACTGGTAGTGGTTTGGAGGTGGTTTCAGAGTCAGCCCTCTCCAGCAGAAAAGACGGTGCTTAAAATAAGCTGTTCGTGATGGGGTCGGGAGGAGGGACGAAGGAATAGAGGGATGGCAGCAATATCAAGAAAGATCTTTCTTGCAGTGTGCAATTCTGCTAAGGAGCAGCAAAGAGGTTCAGAAGCTGTTCTCATTCGTACGTGCTTTCAAGAGGCCTCAGGAACCTTCGCTGCTGCGGTCCCCTCACACGCTCCATGTTCTGAGAGGCACAGTGTACACTGCGCCAGCTCAAATAGGAGGTAGTGAACGGGTTGGAATTCAGCTTTCTATTTTTCTTTCTTTTCCTTCCCCGAAGCCTTTGAACGGTTCACAGCCATCAACAAACATGCTCTGAAAAGTAACAGGTTAAGGGCAGGTTAGTGCTTTGCCCAGAAACCTGTGAGGAGGGGACCTATAACAAGAGCGCAGTCCTCACTGCATTTTCCCTGACTGTATTTCTCTGGTAAGGAGACAACCTCCACTGCGAGCTTGCTTCCAAAGGCACTTGGATGTTCCACGTGATTATGCTACAGTGACTTAGAGGGGCAGAATGTCTTCCACAGTGCAATGATGTTTAAGAAATAAGGGAGCTAGAAGAGTATTTCTGAGATTAAAAGGCCCATGTCCTTTCCTGCCAGTCCAAATTCCACCCCCCACTCGAAACCAGGAACACTTCAAAGATATTCTAATAGGAAAGGTTGCCAACTAATTGTCAGAGAGGATTAGTATTATCAGTGAGCCTTTGGTCTTCTGGCAAGCCAAGTGGAGACAGGAGCCAGTTCCAAAAAGCAGTTTCTATGGAAAACAGAGAAGTAGCCTTTATCCCAGGGTACCCAGACTTAGGCAGCATTTAACACCCCATAGGAGCAGACCACCTATTCTTAGAACAGATCGGACATAGGGCGCACTGCCCTCACTTCCATTTTATGAAAAAGACCAAACAGTCAAGGTAAGGACAAGTAATAAACAAAGTAGCCATTAAAGGATTTAGATTAGGAAATGTAATTATCCCATTCCTACCCCAACCTCATATCAAATGGGCTGCAAACCTTTATAGAGAGCTCTAACAGCCCAGGGCACAGCCATCGGTCATTGGAAAGAAACAAGAGAAGAGGGGAAGAAAGCCAATAACATATTCCAATTCACATTTCAGCTAGAGAGAAGGTAGTGAGGAAGAAATAGGAGAGTGGCTCTAACAAGAAATCTTTGTCACCCCCTTCCCTGAATATTAAGGCAAATGGTAAGACTGCAGAGCAAACTGATTTGCTAACCTAACAAGGGGGAGAAAAAAACCACAGAAGTAGGAGATTGCTGGAAAATTCTTGTGGAGAATATTTCCTCACAAGGACATCCTTAAGAGATGTGTTTCTTCCTGATAAGACAAACTGTATCTATGAATTTACTTCTTAAAAATATCTTTATCTTATAAATTTTATCATGCCATCTCTTTCTTAAAAACCTTCAGTTGCTCCCTATTATATGAAAAATGGGTTTAAACCAAACAGCAAAGGCATACCTTGCCCTTGACCATCTTTTTTTAATCTACTATCAAGTACTATCTTCCTCCACTTCTCAATCATGGACCCCAAAGTTTGGTCACAAAGACTATCTTTTTAAAAATAAACCATGGCATGTCTTGTTTCCTGCCCTTTCAGTATTCTCTTTCCTCTCTGTATTTGGGTGAACTACTTAGCTTTAAACCTTTGCATAAGAGAAAAACATCATTCTAAATTATTCCTGCACTCCACCAGGAAGAATTCAGCATGTCTTTTAGTGCTTCTGTACCACCTCTTAAACTTAACGATTCTATGTAATTCTATGAGATTACAATGTAATTTCTGATATCATACTAATTATCTTACAGCTATAATACCTCACTAGGATGTTGAGTTATTTCAGGGTTTATTTAGGCCCAGATTATATTTTTATTTATACTGGGAATGCCTGCGAACAATAAAGCAATCCATTAGTTAGTCTCTTTTCCACAAACGACAAAAAAGACTCAGGTATTCATTGTTTGAACATCCCTACACTTGACCTCGGTCAAGTGAACAGTGGCCAAGATCATGTGATCACGCCTAAAGCAAACACCACCATCTAGTGGCAGTGTATGCAAATTGCAGTATCAAGTTTTAAGACAGGTAACAAACATATTGGAAATTTCTACCTGCAAGCTTGAATTTAAAAATATGACTACATGAAGAGTTAACACCATATGATAACTTCAGTAATATACTCTTATATTTATTATTAACAGATAACTTCAAAGATACTTGCATTGCATTTGATTATTCAGTTTCTCCAGTTATTTTCATTTTAAAATCTATTTATACACTTTACAAGTATACAATTTATTTTACATTAATTATATCTTTATAAAATTGATTTTTAAAAACTCTATTCATAATACAGTACCTTTTCATGTCAAGTCTGCATTTGTTCCTTTAACAAACGAACCTACTACATGCAAAGCAACATATTAGATACTACATAATGAAAAGTTTTCTCTAAGATTAAAAGAGTATAATGTCATCGCATGTGCCCAGCATTTGGAAAACCAAAAATTTCTATAAATTTGCTCATTTATATGTAAAAAATGATTACTGCCCCTTTTAATGATGATCTTTAGGAATATAGTTGCTACTGATCCTAAAGAATCTCATAATCATCAAATAAAAAAATTACACTCAATATAGATTCAGGATTAAGTGTTTTCAGCTGGCATAATATCTAAAGATAATTTCACAAGAATCCTTAGTAACCCTTCTAAATCAGAATAGTTTATCAAACACAATAAGCACTGTTTCATGATCAAATAGAAAATTGATGGTACAACAGTCATCATACTGCTGCTGGACAAACATACATGTCTTTCTTGTACCATTAGAATTCTGTTCCTTTTCCTCTATAGTCTTCTACTATGGGGGTGGGGAGTATATTATGAAAGAAATAACAAAGATGCCCTACACACACTGGTTGCCACTCAGAGTAAGATGTAGTCTATATCTCTATTCAAATACATAATGTAGCTCCAAAGTCAGGCTGCTGAAGGAGATAAGAATTCCTCAAAGTAAAACAATGTGTTTTGAAGATAAGAACTTGCCTACTGAATTGCACCCTGGTCTGAGTTTCACTCTGTATTTGTGAATTGAGAATTCATACGGAGGCCTCTCTGAGTACCTCCACATTTCTCCCTCTTCCTAACTTGTCTGGCAAATCATCACCCGATTATTATCCTAAACCACCCCTGCATACATCACGTTTTTTTGGAAGTTTTTCAACTTCTGACCATCTCCAGAACAAGTTTTAACTGCTTATTGTGACAATCAAGACACCTGGTAATTTGGCCTCTACTTTGTTACACCTTCCCAACAAATGTGCTAAGCTCTCTATTTCACCCATTGACCATTGGTACTATTTACTAATCACCAAATATGCTCTATGGTCCCCCTCTCCCTTTTTTCTGTGCCAGTGCTTCTCAAACTGTAATGTACATACAAATCACTTGGGGATGCATATTCTGATTCATGGAGTCTAGGAAAGCTTAAGATTCCTTATTTCTAGCAAACTTCAAGGTGGTGCCAATGCTGCTGGTCCCAGGACCACATTTTGCACAACAAGGATGTACTCCATATCAAACATATTCAAAACAAACAAACAAATAAACATATTCATCTACTCCCATTTATACCCCTGACATTTCTGACTTTTAAAATAGTTACTTATTCTTAACGAATCAACTCTGAACCCCTCCCCTTCCTAACATTTGTCCTAGCCTCTCTGGTCCAGGATTTTCAAATTAGAATAGCCAGGGAACTTTTAAAAATTCAGCTGCCATGTCAATTAAGTGAGGACCTCTGGGGTTGGGGCCAAGGCAACAGGATTTTTTTTTTTTTTCTTCAAAACCTCAGGTGATTACAACCTACAGCCAAAGGTGAACACCACTGCTTTTTTGTAGAAGGGACTTTTTTTTTCTTTCCATACCTATAACTCTTTGTACTTGCTTCTGTATTTGAATTAACCGTGAACTATTCCGTATAAATGTCCTATTTCCCTTACTAACATGCAAACTTCTTGAGGACAGAATGTTTGCCATCCTTTGGCAGCCTGAATATCTTACCTCCTAAGCAAGGGCTGTTGAAACAGTCCTTGAGCTCAATTTCCAGATCTATTACATACCATCTTGGGCTTATTTTTTAAGCTCTCTCTGTCTCACTTGTCTTCTCCATAATAATAAGAGCAGCTGTATTGTCAGGTATTTTTAATAAGTGAGATAAAACATATGAAGCACGGACTGAGTGCTGGCTCACAGTATCTACTCAACAAAAGCTAGCCATGATTATTAATTAGCCTTCTTTGCCTCACATTGTATAACATAGCAGTAAGCAGTCAATAATCATTTGCTGGTTGAATAAGTCAATAAATGATGGAGAATAAATCATATGTAATTGCTCTAAAATAAACCCACAGCACCAGCCTTCTACTAAAAAGTTCAAGTTAATGAATGTTAACTTTTTATTGCTTGTAAGTATCTATGCTGCTGAATTCAGATCTAAGAAAAGAAAAGATGGTCTCTACACAATAGAAGAGACTGGACAAAAGGACCAAAAAAAAAAAAAAAAACCCTCACCTTTTTTGAAACATTGTCAGTGGCATGTGCCCACTAAAATTCACTAGACTTATTAACATAAATTAAAAGGTTCAATTGAAAATATTCTTCGGAGAATAGTTTTAAAACCCAATCCAAACCTCACCAAGCACCAAATTTCAAAATCTTTAACATGTGCGAAGTATCTGTCCTGTTGTAATGATCTGTGTTTCACTCTCAGTTGGAAGAACAGTGACTTGGCCACTAGAAGTGTAAACATCTCAGCTTTATAGTCATTCTTATGCCAACAGAGCATTTCATCATCATTGAGCAGTAAAGAAGGTAGGTGACTGAAGACGCAAGACATAATACATAATGTGATGGAACAAGTAAAGTCTGTCTATTACCAGTGTGAATAGAGCCCTTTTGTTGGAATTCATCCTGGTGGAATGAATAGCCTCTGTTATGTTTATTGATTACACCCTAACTATTGAGGTAGAGGTGGCTGGAGCTGCCCAGAAACATAGTCAGATGCCATTGTGCGCCTTTCATTTTGGCAAGGCCAGATAATCAGTCAGAAATTCACTCCTAAACTCTAAACACAATGTTCAATATTCTCACATCCCACAAGAAGAAAACCAAGCAGAAAAAGAAATGTCTTAAGTAGCTCCTATCTGAGCCATTTTCATTATCTCTGTGGCTGCCACCCTAGTCCACCCCATACCAGTGGCCTCTGTCCCAAGAGCCACTACCTGGCCACCTGTCTCCACTTTCTTCCTACACAGTCAGTATAATTTTAAAAACGCTTTCTGATCCTGGCACTGTCCCACCCTCCAACATCAAACCCTCTAATGACTGGCAATTGTACTCGGAATAAATTCCAGATTCCTAGGTGGTCATGCTAGACCCAGAATGATCTAGCCTTGCCCATTTGTCCTCCCTCCTTTCATTCCATGGGAGTCACCATAGGGCAGCTGCACAGACTCTCTTCTGCTCCTGCAGACGTCAAACTTACTCTCTTTCTCTGCTCACCTTTTGCTTTTGCACATGCCTGAAGCTCTCTTCCCTTGGATTTTGCAGACCTTTTCCCTCATTTAGTCCTCACTCGCCATCCATTATCCCCTTTGATTTTCTTCATAGCAGTTATCACCATCTGCAAGCACTTTATTAATTTGTTTACTTGTTTAGCATCTGTTCTCACAGAAGCTTATTCACCACTAAAGACCCTTGGCCTCAAGTGGCACTTGACACATTGTAGGGGTTCAATCCATAGTTGTGCTTAAAGAAATGAACCTAGCAACCTTTTTACCTTCATACAAGTTATTTTTCACATAACATCCAGTAATATTGGTGTTTTACCCCAAGTCACTGACCTCTCCCCTTCAGTGAAAAAAAACTTCTTTCATTCATAAGTGGGAATGATTTTTTTTTCACCTTTGGTAACACTATAAATTATTATTCATGGTATCTTATGGGTATTGAAAAACTGACTTGTTATTGACAAAACTGAAGAAAACACAGAGGCTTTATGTCTAGTTATCCTTCATTATTACATGTTTGGTGAATCTATCTGGAATCATAGAATATGTGTGGTCTTTTGTGACTGGCTTTTTTTTTTTTTTCACTTACCATAATATTTTCCAGTTTCATCTCTGTATTAGCATGGAATCAATATTTCATGTTTTATTGCTGAATAATATTCCACTGAATGGATATACCATTTATTTATACATTTACTTATATATCCATCAGTTGATGGATATTTGGTTTGTCTATACATTTGGCTATTATAAATAATGCTGTGATGAACATGAATCCACCAGTTTTGTATATTTGCATACAAGTTTGGTGTAGATGTATGTTTTCATTTATCTTAACTATAGGATAACTTGGGTCATATGATAACTCCATGTTTAGCTTTTTGAGGTACTGGCAAACTGTTTTCTAAAGTGAGTACCCCAAATTATATTCCCACCAGCAATATATTGGATTTCTAATTTCTTAACATCCTCATCAACATTTGTTACTATTTGTCTTTTTAAATATATCCATGATAGAAGGTATGAAGTGGTAATTTATCATGGTTTTGATTTGCATTTCCCAAGGGACTACTGATATTGAGTATCTTTAATATATTTACTGGCCATTTGTCCATGTTCTTTAAAGAAATGTCTGTTGTGATCCTTTGCCCATTCTTTAATGGAACTGTTTTTACTTATATTGAATTTTAAAAGTTTTTTATACATTCTGGATCCAAGTCACTAGATGTTTGATTTGCAAATATGTCTCCTACTCTATAGAGTTTGTTTTTTTTTTTTTAACTTCCTCAATTGTCTTCTGATGCACAAAAGTTTGAAATTTTGATGATGTCTAATTTATCTGCTTCCTATTTGTCAAACCTAAAAAAAATTGCCTAACCCAAGGTCACTAAGATTTAGTTTTAAGTTTTCTCCTAGAATTTTTACAGATTACTTTTTTTTTTTAAGATTCTATTTATTTATTCATGAGAGACACAGAGAGAGAGGCAGAGACATGGGCCCAGGGAAAAGCAGGCTCCATGCAGGAAGCCTGATGTGGGACTTGATCCCAGAACTCCGGGATCACTCCCTGAGCTGAAGGCAGATGCTCAACCAATGAGCCACCCAGGCATCCCGATTGCTCTTACTTTTAAGTTTATGATTCGGGATCCCTGGGTGGCACAGCGGTTTAGCGCCTGCCTTTGGCCCAGGGCGTGATCCTGGAGACCCGGGATCGAATCTCATGTCGGGCTCCCGGTGCATGGAGCCTGCTTCTCCCTCTGCCTGTGTCTCTGCCTCTCTCTCTCTCTCTCTCTGTGACTATCATAAATAAAAAATTAAAAAAAAATAAGTTTATGATTCATTCTGAGTTAATTTTTGTGTGTGTTATGTGATCCTTTTGCATGTGACTATCCAGTTGTCTCAGCACTATCTCTTAAAAAGACCATTCTTCCCCCATATAATTGGCCTGCTATCCTAGTAAAAAATCAAATAACTATAAATGTAAGGGTTATTTCTGGAACCTCAATTCTATCCCATTGACCTATATGTCTGTCTTCTTGCCAGTGCCACATTGTTTTGAATATTAAAGTTTTGAAATCAGAAAGTATGAGTTCTTCACTTCTGTTCTTTTTTGAAAATGTTTTGTATAGTCTAGGTCCCTTGCAGCTCTACATGAATTTTTGGATCAGTTTGTCAATTTCTGCAAAAAAAAAAGAAAAAAAAAAAAAAAGCTAGCTGCGATTTTGACAGGATTTGTATCAAATCTATGATCAATTTGAGAAATATTGCCATCTTAACAATCTTAGATTTCTAATCAAGGATCATTAAATATCTCTGTTTATTTAGAGCTTTAATTTCTCTCAAGTTTTGTAGTTTTTAGTGTACACATTTTACACTTCATTCGATACATTTATTTTTAATTATTTTATTTTTTTGATGCTCTTATAAGTGGAACTGTTTTCTTAATTTCATTTTCATAGATATATTCAAAATGTAATGCATTAAGCATAAATGATTTAGGCAATTGTCTTGCAGGGAATATGGCACATGGCTGATTTTATGCAAATTTGTATAATGCCAAGGATAGTTTTCATTTTTAAATTCTACCACTGTACTCCTGTTGTAGTACAAGAAAATTAGGCAACAACTGAAGAAGTTAAATTAGGAATATTTCTCTCTTAGGCAGTAAAATACCAAATGTTTAAAGATGATGCTAAAAATGATCAGGGTTAAACTCTCTTCTTCCTTTTCTTAGGGGCATCTATCTCTCGAAACATGGTCTTATGTTAGGTCCTGACATGCCCAATTTCCCCAATTTTCCTAATAGGATTTCAGCATTAGAAAAGGAAAGACATATTTAAAATGGGACCAAATCCTATAAAAATGTAAAAATAAATTTAACCTTGGAGTATAAATCAAGACAGGTCTATGGACAGGATATTTTGAAGCATAACACATTCTTATTCATACTATATTCAGTGATGCTATTCATTATGATAGTTATGTTTAATAATCTTATTGTCCAGAGATTTATTTTATATTTTTATTGACTGAAGTATTATACCCTTATAGCTTTAAAAGATTAGAACTGACTCTAGATTTTTATTTTTCATCTTAATTGTTTAATTTAACTTTAACACTTGTGGGGGTGGGGTGGGGTGGAGTGGATTCATTTATTTTTGGTTGATGGTAGCCTTGATACTTTCTTAACATTCAAATGAAAATATATCTGAAAATGAGGATTCTAGCAGTAGTCTGTCCTCTCTGGTCACTGCTTCATGCCTTTTTTCCCTTACCTTATGAAAAGAGAGCCAGGTGTGTTGGGGATATACAGCTGTGTTATTTCTTGAAACAGCTGGTGCCAACTTGTCAAAAGAAAAGCTTTCCTTTCCAAATATGGACAAACCCTGTGTAGGTAGATATAATGTAAGCTATATCCCCACCATTACTGATTCTACTCATTGACAGCTGAGGTGTTTAATATAGCCATCCTCTTTTTAATGCCATTTGAAACTCTTTGAGGATTAGTAAGGTTGTTTGTCTCAAAGGTATTCCTCAGAGAGCAAAGGCCAACCAGCCCTGTAGTCGTGAGGGCTCTGACAAAAACCTAAGTGAGGAAAATGGAGCAGAGAAACCAGCAGATATGTTCTAACCTGCCACAAATAATGATTTTTAAAAAGCCCCAGAAGAATGTGCTTTGCTACTTTACATAATGCTATAATGCATTAACTCATGTAATATGACTAGTGAAAGTTTATTTATTCATTTATTTCTGCCTCAGGCAAATACTGGATAAATGCTCACAATAGCAGGTTAGCAGGTGTTTCAGCTACAGCCATTAGTACCTCCTTGATGTACAGTAACTGTTTGACTGCTTGCTTAGTTCTAGCCCAAGTGGAAATTGTCAAAGCCTTTAGTGATTTGCAGGAAAGAAAACAAGACTTTTATACTGTAGAATTTAGATCAATAGAGGACTTGGATACATTCATGCTCCCATAATTAACTTACAGTTGGTTATGCCATATACATAGTATATGTAATCTATACATCAAGCACTTTTTAATCATTTCACTACCCACTCATTTTCTCATTTGTTTGTTTATTTATTTGTTTATTTGTAGAAATAATCTGAGATGATATTCAACTGCCTCACTAACTGCACCCAGTGCTAATAAATTTTAGATACTTCTACAGAAGCTCATTTTTATTATTTGGTGTAATATACCTTCAGGCTACTGAGCGCATCTATAGGTTTCCTTCTCTCCATGATATGTCATCCGGTGTGCTTAGCAGCTCACTGAACTGAACTGATGTAAATGAGGCTTGAAATGTTAAACACAACTTGTAATATCAAAGGTTTTCATATCAAATAATTTTGTTCCTAGAGAATCCTAGGGAGATTAAGGATGCACATGGCATCTAAAATGTCCACCAGTTACATGAAATATCCCAGCAGTAGATGGATAATTACCAGCTCATGCTAGGAATACAAAGAAAACACAGCCAGTTCATCCTGCCCATGTAAACAGACTGGGGAGTTTTTCTGGGAATTAGGTCCATATAAAACTTATTGAATCCAGAACCAAAAATAACTGCAGACATCTGTCTGTTAGAAGCTTTTATGATCGAGCCTTGAGGTAGTATTTTCCTTACAACTATAGTCGCAACAATTTTCTAAGCCCAGCTGAGAAGCAAAATGTGTAAGGCTGAGCTTTCAAACTAGTCTCTGTCAACTTATCTCAAAACCTTGTGAAATAAGTTTTTCATAACCTGTAATGCTAAACTGATTTTCAGGGCATGTTTATACCGCTGTTTTGCACTCAGTGTGGAAGAATTCCTGACTCGAAGTTATTGGGGGGTAGGTAGTGAGGCCATATGTCAGCCAAACAGACTTGAAAAGAAGGTTTCCTAAACCAACACATGGGGGTTTTCCTAGTTGGTTGGGAATCAAACTGAAATAATTCACCTGAAAGTCACGGCCATTGGAGGCACTGTAGAGAAACAGGTCCTGTTAAGATACGGAATGAGGATGGCTAGTCATCAGCAAAGCATAGAACAGTGGCTCTGAACTGGGGGCATTTTTGCTCCCCAGAAAGGACTTGGCAATATCTGGAGATATTTTTGGTTTTCATAACTAGGGGGTGTCGGGAGTGGGCCGCTGGCATCTGGCAGACTGAGGCCAACATTGCTGCTAAATATCCTTCAATACACAGGACAGCTTGGACAACAAGTTTTCCAGCTCTAAGTGTCAATACTGCCGAGTCTGAGAAATAGAATAGAAGATAGAATATTGAGGCAAATACCTCAATGACTCAGAATAAGTGGAGATTTGGGACTGGATTGTCCAAATAATTATCTTAATTTCTCCACTTGGCTATGTCAATGGAGGACTGGTCTGTGACCAAAAAACAAAGATGCCTTTGCTTGAGTTAATCAGTATAAACATCCAAAGGCTACATAGGTTCCTTCAGAGTGCAGGCCAAGATCAGCCAATCAACTGTATCTGGTTTTAATCCATCACGAGAGGCAATCATTCCCACGGGAAGAGACACAGTGAGGTGACATTTCTGAGGACTAAAGTTACACCAAGGGCCATGATAATTCATTGGTGTTATAACCTCATTCTGGCAAGTACCATTATTTAGGAAAGGTGTATAAAGTGTTGTGAAGACAGAAAATGCTATATAAATGCTAAGTATCATCATTATTGTTACCATCTTTCCGAGGAACTGGTTCTGTGAGTGATGTTACAGTACAAAAACACACACAGGCATCACTCCATACCCATGTGTAGTTTTGCAGAGAGGTTACCATAATGAGTAATTCACATTGTGTCATCTCCTTTGCACTCCGAGTTAAAACAAATTAAATAAAGCTCAATTAGAGAGTGTTTTATGCACTACAAAAATGCAGCTGATTTATATTCTGAGTAAATACAGGTTACTGGAGAAAGAATACTGAAAAAGGCTCCAGAATTATAAAATCAAGAGTGAATTTCTATAACATTAAACACATGGATGTAACAGATAAAATCCCTCTATATATTTTAATTTTTTCAATAGTCTCTTTTTTGGTATTACATTTAAGTCATGATGAATTTTAACATTCCTCCATTTTAGTGAATGTTTGTCATCCTAATATTTTTATGTTACTAGAATTTCTTTTTAATTTTAATTGTGCTAAGAAGAGTCTCTTAACATACTGTGGGGGAAAAAATAAAAGAACAACTAATAACCCAATAAAATCCTTTTTTGAAAGCCTCATAAAATGCTAATTGTAAAGTGATTGCTTAATGTGTAACTGCTGATGTATTTGCAAATTGTTTTTAGGTTTAATTTTGCCATGGTACTTCCTTTCTAAAATGGCTAGCTTGTCTTAGGATTTTGATTCAAGTTTAAACTGTCAAACTGCCAATGGATAGCATAGTAACATTTTGACTCTTGTGCCCAAGGCAGTGTGGAAGATACCTATACAATATGGTACCTGTAATGATTTGATTGTGAGAACCCAGGCAGACATGGTTTATGCTTGCTTGTGTACACTGATTGTATTTTTCTATTAGCTTCTTCCATTTTTATGGAGATACAGAGAAACACCAGGTTGGTCAATTTAATAAATTCCTGCCACTTTTTGCCCACATCAAGTCAAACTCTTTGACCTACCCTCTCATGATTACTTCAGGTATCTTTTCCAGTGCCAGAGACAGGGAGATTTAAGTCAGGGATTTATAGCAGAAGCAAATTAATTTCCAAAAAGAAAGAAAATGTCTTCTTTGTAGATGCTAACAACATCGCATAGTTATACTCTTGTATTTCTATACATGCTAATTTTTCTACTCAGAGCCAAAGTAAGATATGTCCTGGTGCTCAGCATCTGCCTTTTCCTACTTTCCATGTTAGGTCACCCAACAGGCAGACGGAATATTACTTAGGATACTGGCATCATTGCAGAGTATGCCATCTGAGAAAAAAAATTGAGGGGAGAAGAGGAGAGAGAAGGCTTATATATTTTTGCAATCAAAAAAACTGGAAAGCTATTTTAATTTCCACCTACATGTAAGTTCTGGGTTTAGGTTTTGTTTTCTTTTATTTTGAATTATGTATAGCTGTTGGCAACATAGTCATTCCCTGATTAGAACCACTAAGGTCTGAATCTGTTCCTGCTTCCATCTTCTAACACTCAAACATGACCAAGGAAAAAGCAGAGTCTTTTGGGACTGGCTTATTTCACCTAGCATGATGTTTTTTTCAAAGTTCAGCTATGTTGATTAGTACTCCGTTCCTTTTTATGGCTTAATTACATTTCATTGTATGGATATGCCATTTTTGATTGCTCATTAGTCAGCTGATGGGCATTTGAATTGTTTCCACTTTCTAGCTACTATTATTTTAAACATTCATGTAGAGTTTTTGTTTGGACATATACCTAGAATTGGATGTTTTATAAAGTATTAATTTATGAATTATTCCAAACTTTCACATTTCCTAAAACACCTTTACTCAACTCTTTGCAAGCATCTTCAACAACAATAAAATTACCTTTTGACTTAACAGTTTTCCAGAGCCCTTTGCTTTTACTTTATTCTAATTTCTTGAAACTAAAGAGATTTTATACTCCATATATAATGATCTCACCAGAAATTTTATTCTAGTCCACAAGCCTCTTTCATGTAACATTTGAACACTTTGTTTTCTTTGCTTGTTTTCCCATTCATATGGAAAGGTCATAGATATGATCTCCAAGATGTAACCACTTAATCTACTGCTGTTGAAAGGTACATTCAAAGATTTATTTACAATAGAATGTAACACTTACAGATGTGAAGTTAAACCACAATAATACTTACTAATTTTGTCTTAAATTTATTTTTTTCCTGGTTTCATCATTGATTTCTGTAAATATGAAAGTTGCTTTGATTGAGATCACACCTGAATAGTGTCTTACCATTAGGTTTTGCAATTGCTGTTTCTCTGACTTGGGCTCTTTGTTCCCAGATATCCATATAGCTGGACCCTTCACTCATTGAATTGTCATTTAATTTCACAGAGATCATCATATCCTTAGTATCTGTGATAATCTGATATATTTTCTTATTTTATTATTTATCTTACCCACTAGATTGTAACCTTGTAACCTCCATGACAAGCAAGGATTTTGGGATTGTGCTCATGGCTAAAACATAGCATCTAGAAACCATGCTTTGCACTTATAGGCACTCAGTATTAGCTGAATGAATAAAATAGTTGAATAAATTAGCCTACTTCTCAAAAAAAAAAATACAGAGAGCTCCCCATGATGTGAGTATAACAAATCAGATATGTTGAATCCCTCTTTGATAATACTTTGGGGAGATAATATTCCCTTTTTACTTTGGTATATATATTAGCTGTTAAAGTCTATCATCTTATTTAACCCTTTATTGTTGTAAAAATATTTACCTACAGAAAACAAAACAAAATGTAAAGCTCAATGATTTATCAGAGTGAGTAGTGATAGAACCACTTTCCTGGTGAAGCAATACTACATTTCCTGGAAGCCTCTCTTGTGCTTCTTTCAATCATAGGTCCTCTATCCTTGTTCAGAGATGATCAATCTCCAGACATTTTTAGTACTCATTTCCCTGTTTGTATTTATGGTTTTCCTACCAAGTATGCTCTAAACACTATGATTTTGCCTATTTTAAATTTTTATTAGTGAAATAATAAAGAATGCATTCTTTTTTTTAAGAATTACTAAATTATCTTTATTTTTTTTAAACTCCATTTTTTTTAAATTTTTATTTATTTATGATAGTCACAGAGAGAGAGAGAGAGAGAGAGAGAGAGGCAGAGACACAGGCAGAGGAGAAGCAGGCTCCATGCACCGGGAGCCCGTGGGATTCGATCCGGAGTCTCCAGGATCGCGCCCTGGGCCAAAGGCAGCGCTCAACCTCTGCGCCACCCAGGGATCCCAGGCGCTAAACCTCTGCACCACCCAGGGATCCCAGAATGCATTCTTTTATATCCATCTTGTCATGTGTGACTGTAGTGCACTTATTTCTGTTATATATCATATCACATTTGGTTAATTTACCACTATTTATCCATTCTACTGCTCCTAGACATTTTGTCACTTTTAGTTTGAAACTAAAACTCTTTTCCTAATTGATTTATAGGAGTTCTCTGTATGTCTTGCTTTATGCCACTCTGTAGCTTAAGTTTTCACATGATTGATCATGTGCTTTAATATCCCAATGATCCTAATATACATGCCATCTAATTACCAATGCTTGTCTTCATATTTATGCCTACTGTTTCTATTAAAAATTTTCCCCTTACACCAAATTTTGTGTTCTAGAAGCGTTATTGAGTTTTTTTCTTCTTTTATTGTTTTATCTTTCATAATTTAAGCTACAAATCATCTAGGATTAATTTTTGTGTATGAAATAGGGAAGTTTTTTTTTTTTTTTATTTTTTTCTGATGTCAAATTCCAAATGAATCAGCAACATTTGTTGAAAGACCGTACTTATCCAACTCTGTAGTATCAACTTTGGCATAAATCGAGAATGATGGGTGAGACTGGAATTTTTGTTTCATTTCTCAGTTTGTCTATGTTTATAAAAATACTGTTCTGTCTTAATTATTATAGCTTTATAATAAAATCTTGATATTGGGTAGAGTATATACTCTAGCTTTTTTTCCAAACTACACTGGTTATTCTTGGCCCACATGCATTTATCATCAATTTGTCAAGTTACACCAAGCAAAAGAAAAATTTTAAAACATCCACTAAATTTATTCAGGTCATCTTTATCTTCTCTCAAAAATATTTTATAGGTTTATTTGTAGAGTTATGCACAGATTTCATTAGTTTTATTCTTAGGTGGTTTGTTTTTCTGATACTTCTCATAGATGGTACGATTCTATAAAATTCATTGTCCAATTGCTTTGTTTAATTGATGCAGTTAATTTTATATTGATCTTATTAATTCCAGCATTTTTAATTCATCCCTCTTGGACTTTTTATATGGATAATCATGTTGTCTGCAAATTGCTTTATTTCTTGATTCCCAGTCATTAGTCTTTTTTCTTTTTTTCTGGATTTATTAGCTACAGTCTTTAGTGAAATATTGAATAGAAGTTATTTTATTAGACATTCTTGTCTTGTACTCAATCTCAGAGGGAAACCCTATAATATTATACATTAAAGATGATGTTGGGTGTGATTTTTTTTATATTTTTATTTATTTCTTTATTTTTCTTGTGAATAATTTTTAGAAAATCAGGGAAATCTTCCTACTTTGCTTAAATTTTTAGCAGTAGGAATATTATACTTTATTAAAAATTTTCTGTGTCTTTTAGGGAAATTATGTAATAGTTTCTTTTTTTCTGTTAGTATGTTATATTACATTGATTTTCAAATATTAAATAAACCTTGCATTCATGGCATAAGCCTACTTATGATGCATTATTCTTTTTCAAATTGCTGGATTTGGTTTGTTAATAATTTGTATAGGATATTTTCACCTAACTTTGTAAGTTATACGGACCATTATTTTTCTTAATGACATTTTCATGTTTTTAGTATCAAGATTATTTGTGTTGGACACATAAATTTTGTTCCACTTTTCAGGGCTTGAATGAGTTTGTTAGGGACCCCCAGGTGGCTCAGCAGTTGAGCTTCTGTCTTTGGCTAAGATCTTGATCCTGAGGTCCTAGGATCTAGTCCCCCATCCAGTTCCCCACAGGAAGCCTGCTTCTCCCTCTGCCTATGTCTCTACCACTCTCTCTCTCTGTGTCTCTCATGAATTAAAAAAAAGAGTTAGATTAGTATCATTTCTTTCTGAAATGTTTGACAGAATTTCCTGGGCATGGTATTTATTTTATTTTCGGAGAAGGGTTTAATTTATGAGTTTATATTTTTTTACTACTTAGAGACAGGTATGCTTACATTTTTAATTTATTCTTATGTAATTCTTTTGTGAATTTGTCTAATCAAAAGGGTTATGTTTATTGCCACAAAGTTGTCATAATCTCTAATTATTTTTTAATATCTGTAGCTTTGTAGTATTGATTCATTTTTTATTCCTGAAATTGTTTATTTGTGCCTTGTTTCTTTTCTTGTTTTTTTTTTTTTTGCTTTAGTCCAAATAGAAGTTTATCAATTTTATGACTTTTCAAAGACAGAACTTTCAGCATTGTTTATTTTTTACTAATTTGGTTTTGTTCATTTTTTTCATTGTTCTACTTTATAGTCAATTAGCAACTATTTTTTAAATGCTGGAAAGGCTATTTTCAGCATGCTTCCATTTATATTTTAATTTTCTTTCTTCTTTCTTTTCTTTCTTTCTTTCTTTTTTAGAGAGGGAGGGAAAGAGAGAAAGAGAGGTGGGAGAGGGGCCACAGGAGAGAGAGAATCCTAAGTAGGCTCGATGACCAGCACAGAGCCCAACCCCAGGCTCCATCTCATAAGCCTGAGATCATGACCTTAGCTAAAATCAAGAGTTGGACGCTTAACTGACTGAGCCACCCAGGCACACTAGTATGCTTCCATTTCTGATAAATACATTTAATGTCATTACCATCTAATAATGGTTTTTGCTGCAGCTTACACATTTTTCAATATAGAATTTTCATTATCAATCAATTCAAAATGCTTAATGCTGTTACTGTTTTTTTTTTTCTTTAGCGTGAATGGATTGTCTATAAGAGTATATTTAAAATTTCCATCTTCTGAGAACATTTTTCTAGTTGTATTTTTGCATTCTTTTATAACTAATTTCTTCATAGTCAAAGAATATATTCTGCATGATTTCAATCTTTTGTTGAGACTTGCTTGATGACCTAGCAAATGATTGGTTTATACATATTTGACATGCATTGTAAAGAACATGCATTTTATAATTTAACTGGGAGTGATATACTATATATACTCATTAGATCTTTTGCTCATGCTATTCAAATTTTTTATATTCCTATTGTTTTTTTAATATTTAGGTTTAAATATAAAAACATGCTAAGTATTTTACGCTATTTTATTTTCATATGTGTCTTTTTTCCTGGCTTCTTTTCAATTTATTGAATATTTTGCATTATTTCATTTTCACTCTATTATTTGTGAAGTTACATACAATTCTTTTACTGGGTATCCTAGAAACTATAACTATATGCTTGGCTTACCAAAGTTTAACATTAATTGGTTGTTACTATTGTTTAACAACTTTTTATTCTGTGTGTATATTTAAACTCAATAAGACATGACATATTAATACTGCTATTTTTAGTATATAGTATTGTAAGTAGTATTAGCATTATTATTACTATATAGTCAGTATTCATTTACATTTACCCTCATATTTATCATTCTACTACTCTTATTCTTTCCCACATCTCTAATCTCTATTTGGGATCATTTTCCTCTGCCTAATGGATACCCTTTAAGATTTCCTTCAGCATGTTGGTGACAAATTCCCTCAATTTTCATTTGTCTGAAAATATCTATTTCTATTCTACAATCTTGAAGGATTTTTTTTCTTTCTATAGATCTCTCATTTGATAATTATTTTCTCTTGACACTTTATAGTTTATCTTCTAGCTGTGTCATAATGTTGGAAAGTAAGCTGTGAGTCTTTTATTTGCTTCTTTGAAGGGAATCTATCCTTTTTATGTGGCTGCTTTAATTTTTTTTCTGTCTTAGATTGCAAAAGTTTTATATTATGTGCCTATGCTTGGATTACTTTTTATATAGTTTGCTTGAAATTCATAGGAGTTTTTAAATCTGAGGCTTGATGTCTTTCATTAATTTGGGGAAGTTCTCAGTCTTTATCTCTTTACAGACTACTTCTCTCCTAATCCTGTTTTTCTTTTCTTGTTGAGACTCAAACTGCATGCATGGTAGGTCTTCTTGTCATATCCTCTATCCTTGATACTTTCTTGTGATTTTCCATACTTTTGTCTCTCTACAGTTTATTACCTATTTTTTAATTCATTAAGTCTCTTTTTGTTTGTGTCTAATCTGTGATAAAGTTACTCAATGAGTACTTAACTGTGGTTATTGGATTTTTCAAATATCCGTTTTTCTTCTTTTACTTCCATAATTTTAATATCTTCTTTTATCATAGAAAATATGCTTAATTTAGATCTACATCACACAACTTCAGTATTTAAAGTTGCAGTAAACCTGTTTTTATTATCTTTGTGTTGATTTTTATTCATATTGTAAGTTATTTGTGCTAGGTTTATTTATTATAACTGTGTGCTTTTTAAAAATAATGTGTACTAAACAGTATTTTTTTTAATAGAAATTACTTAAAGACTAGGATGTTGATATTTTTTCTTGGTACAGAAATTAATGTTTGTTTAAGATGCCCAAGGGTGCAGCTAATCTATAATTCCTCAATCCAATCTCAAGTTTGGGTTAGTTGGAAGCTGATTTGCAGTCCCTCTGAGGATTTACCAACTTTCTGCTATTCTGAGAATTAGATCCCTTAGAGTCACAAACCAAAGTGAATCAAATTTGACAACAGCCCCCTCCCCTCCCCTTGAGGGCTCTAGACTCCCAATATCTTAGATCCATGAGCTACTTATCAGTGTTGTAAAATCCTCAGTATCTCAGGTCATCTGCTCAGTGACCAAAAAATATCCCAGGGAAAAATAACCATATGTTTTCCTTTCTCAATACTTCCACCTGATCTATTAGAGCTTATTAGAAGTTGAAATCCAAATAATCTTTGAAATAATATAAAATAATACATTTTTCTATAAAAATAGTTTTATATCATTTATATAAGAAAAGGGTGAAGAAAAACTTAATACACTATTAATATTACTAAAAGTGATAAAAGAACTAATCTTAGTAGTTAAACAACACACAAAAAAGCAGTATTTACTAACATATGGTCTGCTGATTGAGAAAATACATATTTTATATATATTTCATATATATGTGTATATATATGTAATAATATGATTTTTATTTTGTAATATGTAATATCATATACTTTTTTTTTTCTCATTAGATCCTATTATTTGGTTCTGAGTTTATAAGCAGATGCTGAAAGCTGAATGAACCCACCATGCATAGTACTGATTGCATTTTCAGTGCTTTTGGTTTCTTCTGTTGTATTAAAACAGCAAGAATTTATTACTTTTATCCACAATTAAAGTACAACTATCTTTGAGGGAAATGGTAATAAATCTATATACCCATTCTTCAAAAGATATAATTCTAACAGATTGTTTTATTTTTTAATTTTTTTAAATATTTTATTTATTTATTCATGGGAGACACGGAGAAAGAGAGAGGCAGAGCACAGGCAGAGGAAGAAGCAGGATCCATGCAGGGAGCCCGATGTGGAACTTGATCCTGGTCTCCAGGATCACGCCCTGGGTGGAAGGCAGGCGCCAAACCACTGAGCCACCCGGGCTGCCCCAGATTATTTTAAATTTCCACTCTCCCTCCTGTGCCCCAACCCAGTCCTCCCAAATATTACTAAAAACTTGCACTATTTTCTAGCTTCTGGTTCAAAATAATCATAAAACAATAGAAAATGGAATTGAGGCAGGGGTGGAAGGATGTAGAGTAAAACTCAGACATCATAAGTATTGCTTTCTAGTTACATCAATAGATAATTGGGTTGAAAGATAATTTAAACATATAGAACTTGTCTGGACTACTATAAACCTATAGGAGGTCTTCCAGAGAGATTTATGAGGCTGAGAGAAATCAGCTCAACTTTAAACCTTTGACAGAGACCTATTTTCTTTTTATTACCTTATAGCTGTGTAACCTATTAGAAACTACTCATTTCTTTGTCTGCCTGTAAAGTAATGATAATAACAATTCTACTTATTGGTGTTGTTATCTGAAGATTGACTCACAACATAGAAAAGCTTAGAACAGTGAAGAGAACACGGGACACACTCGCCAAGTGTTATATATCATCATCACCCCTAAAAGTTAGACAATGTGAAGATTTTATCATGGCTTCAGAAAGTCTGAGAAGATCAGAAACATCAGAGGTCTCTATTTTATAAGAATATCATACAACATATACAACTCCAGAAAAAAATGGATATCAAAAGTCTCCTTCCTGCTCTCCATTGTGAAGAAATAATTTTTGTGATCTCTACAGAACTCCTTTGAAACAAGCTAGACATGTTACACTGTTCCCTCCCAGTGAATCTGCTGGCTTCATGGGGATGAAGTACTCTGAATAGGGCTTGTTTTGATCTTCTCTAAGTAACTTCAGGACCCACAGAAGTTCTTGAAAGATAAAGGGAAACAATGCTTAAATATTCATAATCTGGTCTATAAACACAGTTTGTACTATATTGTAGGTTAGTAAGTCATATCATGAGCTAATGAGTATGATGAAGTGATGAGGAAATACCTTAAAATTGCATTTTGGATTACCTCTTGCTCAGAAATTACATTCTCTCTCTCTCTCTCTCTCTCTCTCTCTCTCTCTCTCTATATATATATATATATATATGTATTTAAATTTCCTTAAATTTCCTTCTTTTTTCACATATATAGTCTCTTTCTTGCCCTGAGTGTAGTCTGACTTGTCTCAGGGACTCAGCATATCATTTTTAATAGAGAAATAATTGATAAATGTTTTCTATAAAGGATAAGAGAGTCTGTTAACTTTTGTGTGCCACAGGATCTCTGTTGAAACTACTCAAGTCTAATATTGAAGCACAGAAGTAGCTATAAGTAATGTGTAAACAAATAGGCATTTCAATGTCACAACAAAACTTTACATATGAAAACAGACAGGTGGCTGGAATTGACACAAGGGGCATAGTTTGCCAACCCCTGAAAAGAAACATAAGGTCAAACTTTTTTAGCATAGCCTAGAGACCTCTTTGAATTTAACATTGCACTGATTTACAACTCTGACTTGGGAAAATGAACATTTCTTTAGTTTATATAATGTGAGGTTTGTATCTCAGTCACTCTTACAAAGGGAATGCCTTCCTTTCGATTAAGCATGGTTTGAAACCTTCATGTGGTTTTCTTTTATGGCCAGCACTGTGAGATATTTATTATTTATTTAAAGAATGCAATCTTGTGACTAAAGAATGTATGCATTATTCAAACTGTAATAATTTTTTTAAGTCTCCGGTATATAAAGATACCTTGAGTATAAGTGTATTTGAAAAGAATTCTTTCTCTCACATTGTTATGCAGACATCCTTGAGCTGAAACATAGTTTGCACATCTGATTCTTTTCAGTATTTTCTCACCAACGCTTTTATGAAAAATACTCTTGTTATTTTAAAGATAATTTGAAAACTACCATACTTCATATTGTAGGGACTACAGTGTGACATTATCAGGACTATAAAGCTATTTTATCAAGAGGGAGAGAGGAAAAGCACTACTCTTTTCTTCTTTCTTTCCTTTTACTTTTTTCTCCCATAGGAAAGCATAGAGGGAGTCTTGAAAAATTGAAATTATCCATTTAACTTTGGACCTTGGGCTTGTAAATTTTTTTTCTCTTTTTCCTGAAAGACATGATTTCATAGCATTTTATAATACTGAGATAGGTATGTTTTACTTAATAACTGGGACAAAGGGCTGAAGCCAAAATCTTAAGCATAATTTGAATTTTGACTTTGGTTTTCCATCTTGACTGGGGAAAAAACAATACAAAGCCTCTCATGGTGCCTGAGTGGCTCAGTTGGTTGGGCATCTGCCTTCAGCTCAGGTCATGATCTTGGGGTCCTAGGATCAAGCCCCACATAAGGGTTCCCTGCTCAGCAGGGAATCTGCTTCTGCCTCTCCCTCCCCACTTGCGCTCTCTGCTCTTTCTCTCAAGTACATAAATAAAATCTCTAAAAAAACAGCTTTTCCCTTAACTTGTATTTACCTGTCTTGTTGCATATACTAAAAAGTAATTAGTCAGTGTTAGTAAAACACTTGGAAGATGAGAATGACTTATGAATGCATGCTAGATAATATTAAATATGTCATTGTTGGAATGAGTGATTCCTGATAAAATACTTTTAGGAAGAATATTAGCTTGTTTTTAAAGCCCTAATTTAATTTTCACTAAAATGTTATTGCTTTTTTTGTTAAATAGATTGAATAACCATAAAGTCTTTGATCAAATAAATGCTACCATGGATGGATTATTATCACATTTTGGTTGGAAAACACACTATATATTGATCTTAGTGATGTTTTATTCATATTAAAAATTATGTCAATACAAGCCATTTGCGCAGATGGAGAGTCATATACTTAACTATGGAATTTAACTACCTGTCCTTGTTTTCTTAATTCCCCCAATTCATTAAGGAACCATTTTTATGTAAATCTAAGAATTAATGAGCATGAAGCTAGCTTACATCACTGGGCTTTCCAGCAACACTTTCTATATCACCTACAGGTTAGACTTCTGGGCACACAGATTCATCCTCCTCTACCCTAAATCTTGACACAAAACCTCCTTTGATATTAGTAATAGCAGACCATGATTTATAAAATGCTACTGGTGAATAAAAATGCATAGATTGCCTCAAATTTGTGAACAGTGCTAAAACAAACATTAATAAAATTAATAGTAAGCAGTTTTTCCACCTTTCTTGCAGATAAATCCTGCCTCATATATGTTTAAAATAAAGATATTTTAATTGATATGTTGTAACTTCCTTTCACTTCTTTTAATACGCAGAGTGATATAATAAATTTATTATAAATTATAATAAATAAATAAATAAATTTATTCTCTAAATAAATAAATAAATAAATAAATAAATAAATAAATATAATAAATTCTCTATTTTTAGATTGGATTTTGTGCTTGTTCAATCATCTGAAAATTAGTGGCCAAAATTGAGATTACTCCTCTTCACCTGCTAATAAAATACGGAGTATATGAATTGCTTCTTTGGGTATGGTAGTATTCACTGTATATATATATTTTTAAAATGTTGCATAAATCTAATGCTGAGGCCCTGGCTAGAGTCCTGTCAATTCTTCTTCTTGAGCAGTTAAGTCCATACACCAGCCACCTCCCTTATCAGGCTCTCACAGCCCTGGCCACTATACATGAGCCAGGTACCAGATAACTATAGACAACCGTTATGCCCTAGAACTCATGGAAATTATTCAGGCTAGCCAATCCTAGGCCTGCTTACACTGCTGAGTCATTCTTTCCCCCTGGAAACCACAGTAAAGATGCTTGCCCAGAGACCCCTTACCTCTGTCTGTAATAGAACCCAGTAATCCCCTGTGTGCCACCTACCACCTGCAGGTGTGGCCTGTATGCTCAACCATGGGAACTGTGAAGTAGAATGAACTATCTTTTCAGTGGCAGTCATTTCTGGATATATTAGTCTTGCCATATCTAAATAATAATAATAAGCCTATTAAAACAAATTGGAATTATTTTGTTTTGCTTTTTCATTATACTTTTTCCCCTTCTCCCTCCTCCTCTCTTTCCTTCCTCCCTCTCTTGCTTTCCTGTCTCTTTCTCTCTCATTTCCATCGCTTCATTCTTCTATTCTTTCTTCCCTCCCTGTCTTCCTTCCAACAAGCACACATAGACATCTGTGCTCTCTGACTTGAAGATGCTTCCTTATAAATTATACTTTATAAACTGTACTTTCTACCTTTTAAAATTAAGACCTGAGTAAGAATAATAAAATAAATATTAAGCAATTTTCCCCACTAAGGATTCATTAGGCATTTTTGTGGTACCAAGAATTGGGTCATAGATAAGGGAGATTTTCATCTAAGCGGGCAGTGAAGTGTTGGCCAGCCTACTGAAGGCAAGTAGATTCAAGAATATTATTGATGACTGCCTTCTGTTTTATAGGTGCTTCCTGATGCCTCCCATGCCACCAGACCCCTGGCTTCCAATCACTCCTGTCATGGAGCACATAAAGGAACTGTATTTATGTCACTGTGATAAGCAAGTCTCATCCATGTAAAACAGGGACAGATAAGATGCTAACATTACAAAAGGAATTCAATTTATGGAGGTAGACTCAGACTTTAGTGCATATCTCAGTTGTTATTTTCTCAGGAAGACCTTCTCCAATTTCAAAGAACAAGCTGCTGTTATGGGTTTGGGGGAGGAGCCATACAGTAAAGTACCATTTTAATCAGATCATATCAATGATAGCTTATCATAGGTGACACTGAATATGATCACCTGGCTGAAGTAGGGTTTGTTAGATTTTTTCGCTATGAAATTGCTCTTTTTTTTTTCCTTCTTTCCAGATGTATTCTTTAGATAGAAGTCACTATACAGAGTCCATACTTTAGAGGTGAGGAGTTATATTCCAACTCCTTGAGAGTGGAATATCTGCATAAATTGTTTATAATTATTCTGGATGAGAAATTTATCTCTTCTTCCCATTTATTTATTTATTCAATAATTTATTTGAATCAGTATAAACTTAGACTTACAGATATTTTATACTTTAGGTCAGATTCTAATTTATGCTTTATTTTATTTTACTGCTCAGATATTCTCAGTTTTAGCCACTGAATGTTATTACATTTGACTCTTATGTTCCTTTAATATACCACTGTGATTATGTTTTGCTTTTGGTTTCAGGTTGGTCTTTAGCACTGTCTTACTGTCTTACACCATCAAGGTGTTCCAAGCTCATCTTGCACATTTTTTGACCCAGTCCTAGAATCAATCCTTCCTCCAAGGAGGCCTCATTCCTTTTAATGGAGTATGGTATTGGAAACCAAGATCTGGAAACTAGGTGTGCTTATTGCTACTGAAATATTATTGCTTCTGAGCTTAATAAAACAATGAAATAAATGAGTTAACTAACTGGAATAAATAAATAAATATATATTTACATATATATAAACATTTCCATATTTAGCCATTTGTAATTATATTAACCTAAATGAGTTCATATTAATGTTTCCAACTATAAACCATTACTATCTGGATCATTCTAGATATCTCCCTTTACTTATCTGTAAATTCCCACTTCAACAGTGACCAGCCTGCTTCCCATCATTTGCCATCTGTTTATTTAATTGTTCTATTCCAGGATTCATGGATAGTAGTTTCAAAATTATCAAGTCATAAACCTGTGAGATTCAAATTTCCCAGCTACAGTACAGTACTTTGTTTTAATTTTAATCTTACAGACTCAATTCCAGTGTTATTTAGTCAGCATCTTTTCTCCCACAGGCTTCAGTAAGATTATTTTATAGGTTTGTAATACCCTTAAATTGTTTTATCACATTTTAATTTCTACTTTGGAATCTCCTGAACACCTAAATGATTTTTTTTTTTAATTTGCATCCATGCCACTCCTAGTGCTGAAAAGTTCTAGGGGTTTTGATTAATACGTAATATCATACAGAATAGTTTTACTATCCTAAAAATTCCCCTGTGCTTTACCTATTCAACAAACTCTCACACCTTGAATCCCTGGAAATCAGTGACTTTTATAGAATTGCTCTAGTTTTACCTTTTTCAGAATGTCATACAGTTAGAATCATATAATTTGTAGATTTTTCAGACTGGCCTCTTTCACTTAGCACCATTAAATTTTTTTTAAGTGTATATTTTATCATAATTTATTCCAACACTTATCCTTTCTTTAGTAGATCCACATTTCTTATCTTTAAAATTTCCCTTCTGCTAACAAACAAAAAACCCAAAATCATTTTTTAACATTTCTTACAGAGCAGGTCTGTTGGAGATGGATTCCCTAGATTTTTGTTTGTCTGAGAAAATATTTATCCTTTGCTTTTCAAGGACAATTTTGCTGCATATAAAATACCAGATTGGTGGTTTATTTCTTTCAGTACTTTAAATATTTCACTCTATTGTCTTCTTCTTTGCATGGTTCTAGTGAGAGGTCCACTGAAGCCTCCATAGATAAGTGATATGCCCACCCCATTATCTTACAAACTGTTCTATCTTTGGTTTTTTGAAATTTGAATATAATATGCCTAAATGTAGATGTTTGAGTACTCATTCTGCATGATATCTGAGCTTGGTGTCTTTAGTTGGTGTCTTTCATGGTAGTTTGGTGTCTTTCATTGATTTTGGAAAATTATTAACCATAATTTCTTCAAATATTTCTTCTGTTCCATTCTCTCTTCTCTCTGGTATTCCAACTATATGTATGATTTCCTTTTGAAGTTTTCCAACAGTTCTTGGATTCCTATTCTGTTTTAGTTTTTCATTCTTTTTTTTTCTTCTCATTTCCATTTGGAAAATTTCTATTAATTTATCTTCAAATTTACTGATTCTTTCCTTGACCATGTGTAGTCTACTGATGAGACAATCAAAGGTATCCTTCATCTGTGTTAAAGTATCTTTTAATTCTAGTATTTCTTTTTGATACTTTTTAGAGTTTCCATCTCTCTTATTATATTGACTATCTGTTCTTGCATGTTGTCTACTTTTTCCTTTAGAGCTCTTAATATATTGGCCATAGTTATTTTGAATTCTCTGATAATGCCAAAGTCTTTGTTATGTCTGAGTTTTATTCTCACGTTTTCTTTGTCTTTTCAGGCTATGTTTTTCCTTCCTTTTAGCATACCTTGTAAGTAACTGGAACTGACGTTAATAGGCTTTTTGTGTGACGTTTCACAGTAATCTGAATAGGAACTGGTCTGTGCTTTATGTTTATTACAACTGTAGGTAAGAGACTTTAAGTTTTTCTGGAGGCCTGATCTTTGATTCTCATGTTCTCTTTGGACTTATCTAAGAACTCTTCCTCGGATAAAGTCTGTGTCTTATAGCTCTTTCAGCTTTAATTCATTGTTATTATACTGGAGCCCTGTTCATGTGGTAATGAGGTATAGGAGAGAGGAAGCATTTTATAATCATATGAATAGATTTCAATCTTCTAGTAGTCATATGTTCCTGGGCTGTGACCTTTACAAAGTAACTTTAGATCCCTAATCCAACCTCTTCAGGGGCTTGATTTGGTGAAGTGCTATTTCCCCATATTAGACAAGGTTCTGGTGAAGTATTTCCCCTGAATAGTAGGCCTTCATCATGGAAAATGCATTGAGCATATATTACAGTGGATATTCTTCTGTTCCCCTGCCAGAGCCATGAAGGAATCTTCTTGGCTCTTCACCATGAAAACCTGATGGAGTTCCTGGAGGTAAAGCTCATGAATGTGTGGAGTGCCCCTGATTGTAACCCCCAGGAGTTTCTCACTGTCAAGTGCATCCATATTTAGCCTCCAAAAATTTGTTATAATGACCATGTAAATGTTTCTACTAGTTTATGGATCCAGTATCCAGCTTCTGCTCCAGTTGCAGATGGTGGTTATACCTTTCTGGATTTTTCCTTTCTTTTTATGTATTGCAGTGGTGGTTTACTTTGAAATATCAGTTCAATAATGGATGCAAGTAAAGACAACAGTTTTTAATTTAGTCAGCTTTTTCTTAAGGATAGGAATGATAACTTCCAAAGCCTTTACATATCAGAGCTCAAATCTGAAATTTAAGATTTTTATGATATACCATTAAGTGAAATAGAAGTATGTTTTAAAACATGATATAAAGTGTAAGTTTTTTTTTATATTTACATGAGTGCATTTATAATGGAAAATATATACCAATATACTAATAATTCTTATTTCAGAGTTTTGGGATAAAAAGTTATTTTACTTTATTTTCATCTGCTTCTTTCATTGTATTATCTCATTTCTACAATGAATTTTATCATTTTGCAAACATATTAGTTTTATCTCTTTATTATAAAATATTTTAAACATAATAAAAAAGGTAATAAATAGCTAACTCTCCTTCTTTAGAGTATTTGTCCTGGTTTGTATTTTAAAAATTTACAAAAATGACATTTAGTGTACATGTCATTCTGCAACTCACATATTTCAATTTAAGATGTATATCCTTATGATCTAGAAATTTCCCTTCTACCTAAATATTTTAGAGATATTCTCTCATGAGTGCATAATAAAGCATGTTTGAAAATAAAATTTATTTTGTATTATTATGTCAGGGCAAAAAAGAAAAATTGAAAATGGCCTAAAATTTATATATATCTATAATAATATATATATCTATATATATCTATAATAATATAATTATATCTAATATATAAAATATATGTACTATTGGTTTTTGTGTCTTTAAAGAGTTCAAAAAGGGTTACATTTTTCAACTTGTTTTCACCCCACATTGTTTTTAAAAATAATTTGTGTTAATACATGTAGTTCTGTTTTATTAAATTTAACAACTGTATGAACCTACACTGTATGGATAAGCCACAATTTATTTACCTTTTTCCCACTGAAGGATTTATATTGTTTTCCTTTTTCTACCAGTATGAGCAGTGCTGCCAATATCTCCTTGTTTGTGTGGTAGAATTTATTTGGGGGATGCAGTTAGAAGTGAAGGTGCCAGGTTGAAGAATATGGATAATTTCATACACAATTACTAAATTGAACTTCAAAATAATTGTCCAAATTTACATTCAAATCACACAGTGTATCACTGCTTGTTTCCATAAACCTTCACCAACACTTTGTATTATCAGTCTTACTTTGTTTTGCCAGTGAGGTGAAAACAAAATGTTATCTTTGTTTAGTTTTTCATTTTATTGATTATTATGACATAGAGCAGCTTTTCCTATGTGTATTGCTCAGGTGAGTGTTCTACTCAATGAATTATCTATTTATATGACTGCCCACTTTTTTTTTTCATTATTGATTTCAATTTATTCAACAACTTAGTAAACATCCACTAATTCTAGGCACTCTTTTAGGTGTTAGAGAAACATCGATGAACAAAACAAAATGGCTGCCCTTGTGGAGCTGTCATTTCTGAAGAGGCAAAAATAAAGAATGTGAAAAATTAGTAAAACATATAGTGGATTGCAAGGTGATAGCTAAAATGAAAATAAAAACAGTGCACAGTGAAAGGAACTATGCAAGTTGTAGTGTGAAATATTGTGGTCAGTTTAATCCTGAGGGGAAATTCGATCAGACTTGAAATTGCCAAGGGAGTTAGTCAAACGGTTTCTCACAGAAAAAAAAAAAAAGAAAGAGAGAAAGAAAGAAAGAGAGAAAAGAAAAAAGAAAGAAAGAAAGAAAGAAAGAAAGAAAGAAAGAAAGAAAGAAAGGAAGAAAAAGAAAAAGAAAGAAAGAAAGAAAAGAAAGAAAGAAAGAAAGAAAGAGAAAGAAAGAAAGAAAGAAAGAAAGAAAGAAAGAAAGAAAGAAAAAAGAAAGAAAGAAAGAAAGAAAGAAAGAAAGAAAGAAAGAAAGAAAGAAAGAAAGAAAGAAAGAAAGAAAGAAAAACACTTCAGACAAAGGAAATAGCTAGGTCAAAGTCTGTAAGGTGGGTGCATGACTGTTACATGTTTTAAGGGCAGAAAGGAGGCTGGTGCGTGGCTAGACCAGAGTGAGCAAGGGAGGAAGAAGCTGAAATGGAGATAAGCCACTGAAGACTTCTGAGAGCTGTGATCTGTTCTAAGGTTTTAAAGGATCACCTGGCTGCTGTGTAAGAATACAAGGCAGAGAGACCAGTTAGGAGGCAATTGTTGTAACACTGGCAAAAGATGATGATGGCTTGAACCAGGATGGTAATAATGTACAGGATGAAAAGTACTTAGATTCTGGATATACTTTAAAAATAAAGGACTGGATGTGAAATGTGAAAGATAAGAGGAGTCAGAAACTTCTCCAGGCTAGAGTTTGTCTTGAGACACAGGAAAGATGGAGGTGTATCAACTGAGATGGGAATGCTAAGGGTGGATCACTGTTTGAGATGCCTAGTAGTTATCAAAAGCATAGATGACATGAGGCTGGATAAAATCAGCAAGGGTGTAAAATAGAAGAATAGAACCAAGGATTGGGCTCTATGATAGTCTTTGACTATTGTAAGAGTTCTTAACATAAGTGGGATTATAGTCCTTTGAGAATTACATGGGTAGCAAAATTGTCTCTGAGACTTCTGTCTTCATTTTGTTCATGGTATATATTTTAATACAAAAGTTTTACATTTTAATATAATTAAATTTGTGATTATCATCTGAATTTTGGATACTTTATTTTTTTCATTAAAATTTAAGTCATCTTTTTAAATATTTATTCCTAAGTGACTCATGGATTTAAATCATATCTTCTCTGGAGTTATGTCCCTAGTTGTTTGTTGTAAGTATATAGTATATATATATATATATATATATATATATATATATATGATATTATTAGATTTTGTGTAGCCCAATTATTTGGGTTCTAATAATTTGCCTTTAGATTCTCTTAGGAATAATGAATGTATTGCTTTTTTTTTCCCTTTCCACTCCATATATACATTAAAAGTTTTTTTTTTTTTTTTTTTTTTTTTTTGCATTAGTTAGAATCACTATACAACGTTTAACAGGAGAACAAAGGACACTGTTGACTTTTTCTTGACTTTGAGATGAATATTTTGGTTTTAGTGAATGCTACAGTGGCAATCGTATTGCAACATATAAAATAGCAGATCATCACACTCTATGGGCCTTAGGTTTACACAGTGTTTTATGTCAATTATATCTCAATTAAAAAAAACTAATGTAAAAAACAAAAGAATATTTCTAACTTGTATCATTAAGATGTTGGCAGCAAAAAAAAAAAAAAAAAAAAAAAAAAAAAAAAAAAGTGTTGGCAGCAAGTTTTTGGTAGATATCTTCATCATATTAAGGATGTCTTCTTAGACTTCCCAGATCTTTTTCCTTTTTTTTTTTTTTTAATGAGGAATGGTTGTCTAATTTTGTCAAATTATTTTATTCGGTATCCTTTGAGATGATCATATAATCCTTCTTCCTTTAACCTGTTGGAATATTTAATTACAATAATAGTTTTTATAATGCTAAACCATCCATGAATTATTGAAGGAAATCCTCTCTGGTCACAAAGTAGTTATTACACTTATCTTTATTTGACATGCTAACATTCTTTGCATATAGAATTTTAATTGAGGAAGGCTATAATTTCTCCTTTTACTTTCCTTGTTTTCTTTGGTTATCAAGGTTCTATTACCTTTAAATTAAAATTGCAAAATATTCTATCTTTTTATCTCTTATTTAATAGTCTGTAAAGCCAAAGATTTCATGCTTGTGGAAGATGCTTAAACTCCCCTCTAAAACCCATAAAGTCCATTCTATTCACATATATTTTATATTTTTACTGCATATATATTGAACCACTGCAGGAGCCTCTAATTGCTCTCTTAGCATCGTCCATTGCCAGGCTGATCTTTGTAAACTTTAAATCAGATCATGTCACTTTCTAATGGTTTCCTATGGCCCATAAGGCCCCAAGTGATCCACCCTTGCCTGCCTTTCTGACCTCGTCCACTGCCATTCTCTCCCTAACCCAGTATATTTCAAGGTTAGCAGCCCTCATTCTGTTCTTCAGGTTCACCAAGCTCATCCATACTTCAGGGACCTTGCCCTGTGTTGTGGCCTCTGCTTGGAATGTTCTTTCCTTAGATCTAAGTTTAGCTGGCTTAACTGCATCATTCATATCCCAGTTCAAATATACCTTTAACACATGCTTCACTTGAATTCTCTATTTAAAAAATCAACCCCTTTTCCCGTTTCACTCTACCCCTATTACCTTGTTCTGCATTTTTTTGTTTGGTTGGTTTACTAATAATTACCAATATTTGAACTTATTTTTTTCTAACAAACATCAATATCTGAATTTATTATTTTTATTATTTCTTGTTTGGTTTTCTCCCTCCCACTATAATGTAAGTTCCATGGAGGCAGGAATTATTTCTCTATTATTCATTAAAATGTCTCCAAGTCCTAAAACAGCCCAGCACAGGGGCTCTCAAAAATATTTAATAAATGTTTAAATTAGTGAATGGATAAAAGGATCAATCTCATTCTTCACAAGCATTAAAGGCCATAAAAACCCATTCTCACTAATCATTCATTTAACATGTACTTATTAATCACCTATTTTGTATCCGACACTGCAGGACACTAGATATAGTGGTGAGCAAAACAAGCTCCCTGCTCTCATTAAACTTATCCACTAGCAGTGGATGACAGTGATATTAAAACAAGTAAATGTGGGCAGCCCGGGTGGCTCAGTGGTTTAGTGCCACCTTCAGCCTGGGGTGTGATCCTGGAGACCTGGGATCAAGTCCCATGATTGAGTCCCACATCAGGCCCCCTATATGGAGCCTGCTTCTCCCTCTGCCTGTGTCTCTGACTCTCTCTTTCTCTGTGTCTTTCATGAATAAATAAATTAAAAAAAAATCTTAAAAAAAATAAACAAGTAAAATGGATGCCTGAGTGGCTCAAAGGTTGAGCATCTGCCTTCGGCTCAAGGTCCTGGGGTCCCAGGGTCCTGGGATGGAGACCCACATCAGGCTCCACAGAGAGCCTGCTTCTCCCTCTGCCTGTGTCTCTGCCTCTCTCTCTGTGTCTCTCATGAAAAAAATTAACAAAATCTTTAAAAATTGTATAAAAAATAAAACAATTAAATGTAATAATTATATCTTATGGTATTCTGGTAAAACAGCTCTCTAAAAAATAAAAATTCTGATTGGTAGCATTTTGCCAATTTCCATGGTGTAAATATTCCTCTCATAGTCAGTTTTAAGCTTCCAATGTTTTAATAATTGTTAAAACAATTCCAATGTTTAACAACTTTTTAAAGATTTATTTATTTGTTTGTTTATTTGAGAGAGAGAGAGAAAGTAAGAGAGAGAAAATGCATGTATAAGGATAAGTCATAGGAGGGGTAGACAGAGAGAATCTTCAGATAGACTCCCTGCTGAATAGGGAGCCCAACAAGGGCTTGATCCCAGGACCCTGTAATCAGGACTTGAGCCGAAGGCAGATACTTAACCAACTGAGCCATCCAGGTACCCCAACAATGGTTTTTCTTTTTGTTTTCAAGATTTATTTACTTATTTGAGAAAAAGGGAGAGCTTGTATGCACACATACATCCAGAAACACAAGTGGGGGAGGGGCAGAGCGAGACAATCTTCAAGCAGACTCTCCACTGAGCAAGTACCCCAACACAGGGCTCGATCTCCTGACCCATGAGATTATGACCTGAGCTGCCTGAGCCAAAACCAAGAGTCAGACTTAACTGACTGAGCCACCCAAGTGCCACAATTTTAACAATGTTTTAACAATTAATGATACTAACAAAATTTTTGAAAATTAAATTATTGGTTCTCATGAGCATGTATTACTGACTATGTCAGACAGTATTAAGTACTGTGGAGAAATATAAAGCAGGGATGGATATGAGGAAATTTTGAGGAAAGCAGTATTAGTCTGTGTAGAGTACTAAAGTGACACTTGATCTGAGACCTGAAGGAACTAAAGGAACAGTTGTGAATGTATGTAGGAAGAGAATTTGAGGAAAAGAAGAAACAGAAAATACAAAGGCCTGAGGGCAGGAGCATGCCAGGAACAGCAAGAAGGATTGTGTAGCTGTGGCAGAATGAGCAAGTGGAGAGGAGCGGTGACATCAGAGGTCCTTACAGCCCATTTTGAGGACTTCTACGTTTATTCTGAATGAGATAGGACACCTTAGGATTGTAGCAGAGGAATAACAAGATTAATAATATATAGTTATTTTAAATTATTAAGCAATGTTGTCATGTTCTGCCTCCAAAATAAACAATAAACCCAACAGTATAGTATGGAAATCCTACTTAAGTCATTATTAACTCAAGTCTATAGGTAGCAAAATCTTTTTATAAATCTGCAATGGGAGGATGCCCGGGTGGCTCAGCGGTTGAGTGTCTGCCTTTGGCTCAGGGCGTGATCCCAGAGTCCCGGGATTGAGTCCCACATCGGGCTCCCTGCATGGAGCTTACTTCTCCCTCTGCCTATGTCTCTGCCTGTCTATGTGTGTGTTTCTCATAAGTAAATAAAATCTTTAAAAAAAAAATCAGTCAATCAATCTGCAATGGGATTTTTCCCTTATGAATGTAGGTTACAGATGTGTGAGCCGCAAATTTCTTATGGATAACTTGAAACATTTGTTTATAGTTCTAGCAATAATCTGTAAATCTGTGAAACACAAATGTCTGTTTGGCAATTGTTGGCCTTACTTAGGGTAAACATGAGTCCATCATGTCATACTATAAATTTCTTTGGGAGGTTACTCTCTGATACTCATTTTGGTTTTTTAAGGAGACATCCCTGTACAGGCTTAGTAACAGTATAAGGGATATTCACAGATTTTTTATAGAAAACTGATTTTTAATGCTAAGACTAGTTTTGATGTGAATGACTTTTGTGCTAATAGCTTTTTAAAGTGCCACTTAAATGAATATTATAGCTAAAGAAGAATGTGGGTAACACTGCAAGAAATAATTTTGCATTTTGTATCCATAAAACTTTGGTCTTGGTTTGTGAATTGCACTAATGAGGTCTATATATGAGATAGTTAATACCCACTTGGCCTTCTTACAAATGCATGCCCTGACAAGAAGAGGGCTGCATAAGAGAGTAGTGAATGGTTCTGCACAAACCCATAAGAAGCATCAGGGGAAAAAAAGTGAAATAGTTGCCTCTTATTGAGCACTTACTATTTGCCCAGCATAATGCTAAGCTCTTTGTGTATATTATCTCCATAATTTCTTTTGAGCTAAGTACTATTTATAGGTCAGGTTCATAGAATTTAAGTGAGTCATACAAAGTCATATAAGTTGCTAAGTGGCAGGGTTAGGACTTAACCCAACAGCCTGTATTCCCATCTGCCATGATTTGCCATGTACGGTTAAGAAGTCAGAAGCAATATCACCATATATAAATAGCCTATATTACCCCAAAGATGTTTCTCCTGTAAAATCTTATAAATTACCCCATAAGAAATTAGAGGTTATGAAAGCTTTACCTACACATGAGAACTTTACTTTTCTACATATCATGAACCACTTAAAGTTCCTTAGTTGGCATTTCTCAAAGGATATTCTACACTCAACTAATTACATGGACTTTTTAGGTACCTTAAATTAAATTATTAAATTATAGTTGCTAAGTTAGTTTAAGATATACTGGGCAAACACAGTTATATAGATCATTGTTGTTATTTGTCTTTTTAGGAATTGTTTGATTCCTCAATAATGATCTTTGTGAATTTCTAAGAGATCAGATAATTCACTTTATTTCCTAAACATATATAATCAGGGAACATTTTCTTCCCACATGGTAATCCTTGGAATGGATGTTTTGCAAGAGTATTATTTTGAGAAATCTCTAACATCCTTAAGTTCAAGTTTATAATACAAATAGAAGCATCATAACTTCAGAAGAGTACCTATCCAAGAGTTCAGTATTATTCCTGAAAAGAATGAATCAGAGCCACATACTTGTTTGTTTCTATTTTAAAGACTCTGGCACTTGTTCAGCTTCTGACAGAGATGTGTAGATCTTGCTAAAATCAAAGAACAAAATTGTATTCCTTGAAGATAACTCTTATCACATTCTTAGACACCACAGGGGTATTTTCTTTGTAACTGCTAAGATATTGAACATCACCCAAAAACAAGCTTACTTGGTTATAGGTACTGACTGGAGGTGAAGCCTGAATGCTTTTATATTCCAAATGGCATTTTCCCATTTGCAGTGTAATATATATATATATATATATATATATATATATATATATATATATCTCATATATATATGAGATTGTACACATGTGTGAATGTGTGTTCCTGGAAAACACCTTTGGGCAAGTTTTGCTCTTATCAAAGTAACAAAATTATCAGACTTCAGTTATCTAAACAAGCTGATTTTTCCCAGGAGATACAACAAATTGCTCCTCAGAACTAGAAAATAGAAGGGGAGGGGATCTTCTAACTAACTGAAGACTCTGCCTCACTGGATGTGTATCTTGCCTTTGAATGAACTCTTCTTTGAGCTTTAGATTAGAAAGCTAAACCCATTACATACTAAATGAGGAAGGCTTTGTTATATAGAGTGGGCTTCAAGTCTGTAAGGGCTGAATTCAGCTTGACTGACACACTAACTTTTCCAGGTTGAGTGGCCATTATTATTTTATTTATTTTATTGTTTTATTTTTAATCAATCATACATTTATCCTAGAAAACAGTTATTGATTGCCTTTTATTTTTCTAGACCTTGCTCTCATTTGAGTCTACAATATAGAACAAGGTAGATAAGTCTTTGAGCTTACTTTCTTCATCTATAAAGTGGGAATGTATAGGACTGGTAGTGAAAATTAAGTAAAAATATGTATATAAAATATATAATATAGTGCCTGGCACACAAAAGAGGATTAACAAATCATAATGATTATAAAACCAAGGATGATAGAATTCTTACTCATCTAAAGATTTCATATGATAAGGATATTCCTTTGCATATGAGGAAGAAAAGCAGTTGCTTAAACGTTTTTTTTTTTTTTTCTCTCTAGTAAATAGCTATAATTTCCAAAGTCTTTACTCCTTGAAGTCTAGATAATACAGGCTGTTTTAAAGAAAAAATGCTATCTTAGAGGGGTATCATTTTAAGCCACATTTACTACGAATGCTCTAATTCATACTGATTTATCAGATTAGTTTATAAATTACCTGGCAAGACCTGAAAGAGTAGGAAGTTGAAAGGTACATTTTATTAAGAGAGATATAAGAGATCTTGAGCAAAGAAACTATCATGAGAGCTACAATAGTAGAAGATTCTAAAAAAAGAAAAAACTTGGGAACAGAAGTTCTAAGAGAGGGACACCTGGGTGGCTCAGTGGTTGAGCAGCTGCCTTCAGGTGGTGATCCCGGGGTCCTGGGATGGAGTCCCACATCGGTCTCCCCGCAGGGAGCCTGCTTCTCCCTCTGCCTATGTCTGCCTGTATCTCTGTATCTCTCATGAATAAATAAATACAATCTTTAAAAAAAAATAGTTCTAAGAGAGAAGAAAAGAAGAGGATAGCTACTAAATGGGTTCCCATCAGACTGAGAAGAGTTTCTATTAAGTTTTTAGAATCTACATAAGCAAGAAACCCCTGTCTGGCTTTCTTGCCTTACACTATTTTCTCTTTGTTCATTGCATTCCAGTCACACAGATCTTCTTTCTGTCTATCAAAGTCCAAGTATGTCCCGCTCTCAGTTTCATGTCCTTGGTGTTTCCGCATTTGCCAGAATCCTTCAGTTTGTAATGGTGCAGCCCAACATTTTCCCATGGTTGGCTCAAAGGTGTCAGCTCGTTAGAGAGATCTTTCCTCACCACTTTACTTAAGGTAGGCTTAAGGTACTTAAGATTTCTAACATACCATTCTATTTTATTAATTATATATAATATCATTGTCATTGTTATTTATTATAATCCAAAGTTCATTAACTTAGTTTTTTATTGTCTGACTGCATTCTAATTTCTACATTGTAAGCTCTATATAAATAAGGTGATTAGCTGCCTTTTTCACTATATACCTCTAGCACTGATGATTGTGCCTGCCATCTAGTAAGCTCTCAATAAAAAATTATTGAATGAATAAATGATTGAATACCAACATAAAAAAAATCCTTCAAAAGGATGTTGAGAAATGGCAAAGAATAACTTTACCAAATTGACAATTTTGCCTAGGGCCAAAGCTGAACATTATATTAATAGTGTTCATTGATATTTTCTGGACTGATTTTGACACCTCTAGATGAAAGAATTGCTTCTTCATGCATGCAATTCTGGGAAATCAGTTATTATTCTAATCAATGTCTTACTAATTTGAGTAGTGGCTATTTTAAATCACCATAAAGGCATGTTTGACCATGTGTCGCAAACAGAATTTTTACAATTTTATTTTAAGTTTATGTATGGAGGATTATAATTATGTAGATAATACATGTTGTATATTACATACCACCAAGGTGAACAATCACAGCTTTTATTAAATGGATGCTTGGCAAACTATCATTATCTTTATTTCATCCCTCAAAAATATATAACCAATTACCTTGTTCCATTTTCTTAGTGACAAATTTCATTAGTTTAAGACATTTTTAAATCTCACAATTTACCTATTTGTTATCACATTACTTCTAAGAATGTCAAACTCCTGCTAATCCACAAGTAAGATATTCAATGCCAGTATGTCAAACACAAGTTCTTATCCAGAGCTCAAAAACATCTTGCGCTACAAACAGAATGGCAATTACTGATGCAAAAAACGTATCGCTCCCTCAAGGCTTTTCAGAAATCTTGATTATTTAATCAGTGTTCTTGATTTGTAAGGCTAGGTAGTTGATGGCTCCCAAAATGTGTCACATTGGACATTATCCAGATGGAGTGCCAGTTTTCATTTGAGATTAAAGAGGTAAAACCCAACAAAAAAGGTTTTCCACCATCTCGGACTATAGCTCAACTTATATCAGATGACAAATAAAACCTGGCAGTCTGCTTTGCCCATGATTTTAAAACAGAAACTTCATTGAACTGCCAGTTACCAAATGAGGTGATTAACTCTGATGCTGATTAAAGTTTTATACCATGTTTTTATTACTGACAAGTTTTTTCTCTCTTTTTGGGGGTCTAGTTGTTTCAATGTAATTCTCACCTCATGTCTAAGATTTTCATTATGTCATTTACGTTTTGATATACAAACATACTGGTGCTATTTTCAAGGACTTTCTATTGTATGCTTGCAAAATTAATGTATAATACGCACTGCACAGGAGGACTCTAAATCATGCATATTCCTTTCAGAGTTAACCATAGGAATACCGTAGTAATGTTCAAATTAACTCTTCTCAGATACGCTTCGCTCTCTTATTTAGTCCTTTCATTTATGTGCACAAAGTCACAATTTTTAAAAACTGGGCTCTTGCTTTACACCAATGTCATCCCTGAGGTTGACAGCTCTACTAAAAGAATAAGCAATAGCTTCAGGGAAAGTCGGGCCGGGATTGGGCAATAGCAAATAGTCAGACAAGATACTACTACTACTATTACTAATAATATTCATAGTATCGATACTAGGAAACTCACAAGAGGTTAAAGGACCAGGAGACTGAAGTTCAAGAGTTAAGGAAGCAATCACTTTAGATGTTTAGGCTGGAGTTGGAGTCAGCATCCCAGGCTGTGAAGTGCATTAAATGAAAAACAATAATGGTCAGTTAAGAAGCTAGCCTGATCCAAAGATGGGATTAGATGGTGTCAGATATATCCTTTTATACAATATTTCACCTTTCTTTAGCTTCAATACTCTGAAAGTTCTTTCAATTTCCTTAACAGATCTTGCTCACTCTCACTGTGGGTCACTAATAATAATTTGCCTTCTTCCTAAAACATTCTTTCCTTTTTCTCTCCTCTTTCCCCTCTATTTCTCTGGCTATAAGGTGGCCTCTCCTCTCAGTTTTGATGTCCAGATCACTTCTAGCAGAAAGATTTTGCTGACTGCGCACATGCATATTGTATATCCCTAGGGCCCTGTATTTCTTCTGGCAGAGCACTTTGGCTGTAACAGGACTGCTGGCTACCAATCTGGGTCCATCACCAGGTACTAAATACCTTGACGGTAAGTGTCATATTGATTTTTATGCATCCTCATATCTCTAGTATCCAGAACAGTACCTTCCAACCATTCGATAAATATTTGTTAAAGGAACAAACATTGCTTACGGGTGTGGGTGGCTATAGACACTTGGGTATAAGCAGGAAATTGATTGCTCCTTGTTGAACAGTAAGCATTAGATGTAGTAGAAAAACTGGTATCTGCAGGGGCAGGGCTAAAGGAATTGAGATTCTTGACAATGATGTAGGATGAGGGTATAACTGTGGTATTCCATCCTGGCATGCTGGTTTAGATATTAAGAAAGTAGCTAATAGTAATAATGCTTTCCAATCTCACTACACTTCATACCCAAAGGATTTATTGAGTTTTATAAACACTGATTAATCATCCTTGCCCTAGTGAGGTGGGTAAGAGTTATTATGCTCATATTATGAAGAGGAAAACCAAGGCAGAGAGAGATTAAGTGGTTAACCCAAGGTCAGGCCGTGAGTCATGGAGAGCTGGCACTTAGACATGGAGTTTTAAACCTGCAGCTCTCTGCTTAGTCTATTAAGCAAAGAACTAGAAGTTGGATGCCTTCCTGAACCCCCTCAGAAGGATGAGTGGCTCCCTTTTCTATGCTTTCCCATTGCCATTGGCACCACCATTGCCACTGTCTTAATGTATGCTAGGCATTGTGCCTAGCACTTTCTATATATGAAGCTACTGAATCCTGCAAAAACAACAACAAAAACCTTGAAATAACTTTCATTTTTACCACTTTAAAGATGAGAAAATTGAGTCAGAAATATAAATGAACTATTAACTAGGAGACTTGGAATTCAGACCCCTGATTATCAGAAGTGAAAGCCTATGCTACTTTCCAACATCCTATAACTTAAATGCTTGTGTACATGTTAGCACATGATGGGGTCAGATGTAGGGTATGGGTAAGTGATATAATTCACAAAAGATAGCATAATACTAGAATATAATTTATTCCTAATAAATGTTTGTGGAATGAATAACACAGAGAAGCTAAAATTCCTCCCAAAATCGTAGGAAACTGAAACTAGGGTCCAGCATTTGAATGGCTCAGAGTCACAGAGGATGAGCTGATATCAAATTCATTGGATACTACTTAAAAATCCAACAAATGAGTATTAATTCAATTTACCAAGATCTTACTACACATTATAAGTTATACCGTTAAACACGATGCTTAGAAGTGATCTTATAATATGTCAGAATACTAATACATGGTTATATAAAAAGCAGGTTCCAGAGTAATAAACAGTTATAGTCTTGTTTTTTTGAAATTAAATATATGTATAAATACATAAGACTCCAGAAGGATAAACCTAGATAGTTAACAGCAGTTTCTCTAGACAGTAGGATTCTGGGCCTCTTTCTTTGAGGCCTATATCTATATTTTCTGAATCTTCTGAAACGATTATGTATTGTTTTTATAATGAGAACAAGTTTTTTTGCTTTTTGGGTTTTTTTTTAGTTTTGAAAAAAAATGAAGCAGATGCCTCAGGGAAGAATGGGTTTTGAACCCCTGGAATCATAAACCAGGCACCAGCTGCCACCTGAAAATTTCGGCTTTAAAATAAGCCACAGACTCCTGAACATACCCAAGCATGTGGTATTTTCCACATGCCACACATACTGTTCTTTGATATAAGAAATCAAATGATTCATTCTGTTCCCTTCCACCTTACCCTGACATAGCAAAGATGGAATGTGTACTATTTCCAAATCAAAATAGGCACAGTGCAGCAAGAGGCACTTCCAAATGATGAAATTAGATTAGAAGTTAAGACAAAATATGTTTAACTGGCTTTTAAAGAAATTTGGTGGAACATATTACTATAAACAGTACATTTGGGCAGCCAAACAAACTTTGCCCAGAGAAAATCAATTTTGCTCCCCAAACAATGAGAAAAATTACTTTAGATTCGACATTAAATATTGTCGTAAGTATTTTTTAAGAAGCATTTCTATAACTCTGTGTAGAAATAGGAGTCAAAGGATGCCTTGGTTACTATGGTAACAGTCTCCCTCGGAAGAGCCAAGGATGAAGTAGCATACATTCGCCCTGCATATATTTGGCCAATCAATAAACAAAAGACTTAATCTGCATGCATCACATTAGGAAAGTGGTCAAGGTGTACATGATTAGTAAAAGGGTAGGGGGTATTCAGGTATTCTGGGTTCAATCATCCAGCCTAATTTTCAGCTGAGCTTTGTTAACACTTTCTTCATTTAGAAACCCATTATGAAGATAAATTATTGCTAAAATGCCTGTAGATACTTGAAAAATGGAAATCTTCATTACACAATTTTAACATAACAGTATAACATGCAAGGTGGTAAACTATGATTAGGAGTATAGAAAAAAATGTGTGCTCTAGTTGGAAATGCACACACACCCAGGAGCCCCAGGAGTAATGGTAACAATAATAATACAGCTAATATTTCCTGAACATTTACTATGGGGCCACACATGAGCTAAGTGTTTTCCACGAATTTTTTACTGGCTCTTTTAAAAAACCTTAACAATTACTACTATGAGTTTTCATTACCGCTTTTCTAATGATGTGAGAACTATTTTTATTCCTGTTTTACAGATGAGGAGACTCCCACTATGAGATTCAAATAAGTAACCCAACGGCTTCCATCCTGGGAATGTTGGAGCCTATGGTTCAAACCAAAGCAGTGAGCTATGGTGGCATGCTATATCCTCTACAACATACTTCCAGCTTTTGTCAGTGATCAACAGCATGGCTTTATGAAAGCAACTTTATTTTTCTGAGTCTCAGACTCAGGCTTTGTGAGGTTACAATTACATAATGTATGTTAAGAGACGGCACATAATAGGCCTTCAGTATGTGTTCCTTCCTTCCTCTTAAAAACTTTGAGTTCATCAGAACCAGTATAGGTTATTGTGAATATTAACCAATCTTGACTTAGGCAGCATAAAAGAGGGTTGAGAACGATTAGAATACTAAAATTTCACTATATTCCCTAGGTGTAGCCTCCTCTTACTTAAACATATGAACAGAATTATTAACAAATAGATGCGTGCATATACGCCCCTCTATGGGTTTTATCTTACATTTTCTTACTTCTATCAAATGATATGACCCCAAGAAATATGGTAGCAGGGATGGTGGCAGAGGGAAATACAGTAAACAGAATAGTCATCAGAAAACTAGCTCTGTGACTTTGAGAGCTTCAGCCAGGAAGTAAAATGAAAAGATGGGTGTAGCTTCTTCTTCCCTGATCATAAGAACAGAATTATCAACAAATAACATGTGAGCATACACACTCCTCCATAGGTTTCATCTCACATCACCTTTCTAGGCCTAAATGTCCTCTGCTATTGCAGGAAAGAGGTGGAGGTTTATTTCTTCTAAAGAAATTCCAGGAGTAACTATCCGTGATATGATTGTTGCTGTGAACTGAACGGCCCTTGCTTGTTTGAACCCTCTCTATTCTTCTAACACTTTTATTGGAATTTCATACCTGACTACAGGAAATTTTTCATTTCCTACCTGCCACATTCTTCCTGTTCCCTCACAGGCTCATCTTCATATGGAGATTCCACATTTTGGCCCCCAGCTGAAAACCTGATGCTCTTTATATTCACTGAAATGTTTATCCTCAGTTCTGTCATTATATAAATTAGTACTCTGGGATAAAGACCCTAAAATTGGAAATGGGACTGTAAATACTTGCTTAAGTGATCCAAATGTCCCTCAATATTAAAAAAAATGACTATCAATAAAAGCAAAAGAGCGAGGCACTTTAGAGGATCAATTGTTTTGGAACAGAATTATGCAATCATTTCTTTTCCAGACTTTAACATTAAGTAAATGTGTCACTTTTAGACAGGTTCATTTTAAGTTGTTTCATGAGGCATTTTCATTAGGAGCATCTACACAGAAAAGAGTATTTAGCATCTGTTTTTTACTTGATATATTTCCTTAGGTAAAATCATAAATATAGTCCCTGAATTTCATACCTATCTGAGCATAACATGAAGCTCATATTTAAGCCATCTATAGGAAATGTTTTCTCGCAATCTCAACATATGAGTACATGGAGCCTCTCTGTCTTTGGTCACGTGGAGATAGGAGCTTTATGCCTTAAAAGGCACAACCAAAAGTGTCAATTGTCTGGCTCCTTAAGAGGCAGGCCCATTGTTGTCTCAAATACCAGCTGCAGTTTGAATTCACCTGGAATGGTGTTTCAGAGAAATCCTTTTTAGTGGCAGGAGAGGAGGCCAGTAGTCTAAGAAATAATTTCGTGTTGGAACTGAGAATCAAGACATTCCTCTCCCCATCCTTTTAAAGCAGAATTTGCAAACTGCTGGCCCACGGGTTATCCCCAGAAGGGATTATATAGGCTGCAGTGGGGGCTGAATAGTGTTTTACATTTGAATTAATTGTCAATGTTTAAAAATCATTAGATTTCACTGCTTCTCTTGAAAAAGCTGGCAACTCTGGACCTGCATTCCCACATGGCAACCATCTGCTGAATCTGAGTAGGGGCTGCTCATATTTACAGTGGCATGTGCTATCCAGTGCCCCACTGTCCCCACCACTCCTGAGTGTTTACTCTTCAGTAAGGCTCAATGTCATCATCCCCATAACATCTTACACCTAGACCACTTCACCATTTACGTTATCTAGGCTGATAACTACTTAATAGCAGGTATAGCTTGGACCCCCAACCAACTGGAATTATTGCAGGCCCTGGAAGCTGTGTCTGGGGCTACCTGCTATGCTGTGAGTTAACCTTTTTTTTTTTTTTTTTGTGGGACTGCATGCATAGAGGTAAGAAGTGGCCTAAGAAATAATTTGGACCACCAGGGACAGCTCCTGGGTCCCTGCAGAGTTTGTAACAGAGCTATTTTTCCAACTGTTGTGGATGTGATGGTACCTGGTGCACCTGTTGCTGAATATCAGCCTTGCTTTAAGCATTTAAATGTGGTCCTACATTTAGGTGAAATTCACTTTCGTGAGCAGAAAGACAGAAGTGGACCACACAGGGCATCACTTCCAAGTGGAATACTAGGCCAATGTATTTGTTGCATTTTTCCTGATATTTTAACTTCAGCCTGGATTTTATAAAAGCAGTTTCCCAGGGAAAATGCTAAATGCCATATTAACAACTTCAAATAGAGTTGGTCTTATAAGCAAGGGAAACATGCTTACTGACAGAGAATATGAGTAACATGAGCTTTACATTCCTATCTTCCATTTGAGTGTCACAGAGTGCTTTATTCATGAACTGTCCTACTTGGTTACATTGTAAGTTAAAATATTAAACAGTTTTCTTTAAGCTATGATAATACATCTCAGAGACACCAAAGAAGCTTCACATATGGTATATGTCAGAATTTCAACCTCAGCCCTGCTGACATTTTGGATCATTTTTTGGTGGTGGTAGGGAAGGACATGCATTGTAACATTTTGGCACATCCCTGGTCTCTACCTACTAGATTCCAGCAACAATCCCTAGTCATGACAACCAAAAACTGCCAAATGTTTCCTATAAGGCAAATGATTCTTGGTTAAGAGCCACTGGTCTATATTCCCACAATCCAAAAGGGTCATATGGCTAATAACTACTTACAACCTCAAGTGTAATATCATAATATATAGTTAGGAATATAATGAGGACTTATTTCTATATTACCACAAATAGAGATTGGACAATTTGTGATGTTGCTTAACATGACCTTTCAATTGTCTTTTCTTTTGGGAAGATTTGCAAAGGGATAGTTTTAGATAGTCATTTGATATCTCCAAACTTTTTAGGGGTGAGAAAAAGCACATAGCTTTGTTTTATGTTCCCTAATTAAAATTCTCATGGACTTTTAGATTTTCTGGAACATTTGGGATGATTTCAGTCTTTCTCCAGAAAACTTACTGTGACTGATTTTTTTTTTAAGTAGGCTCCAGGGGATCCATGGGTGGCTCAGCAATTTAGCACCTGCCTTTGACCCAGGGCGTGGTCCTGGAGTCCCAGGATGGAGTCCTATATCAGGCTCCCTGCGTGGGGCCTGCTTCTCCCCCTGCCTGTGTCTCTGCCTCTCTCTCTCTCTCTCTCTCATGAATAAATAAATAAAATCTTTAAAAAAAAAATAAAGTAGGCCCCATACCCAGCATAGCCCAACATGGGGCTTGAACTCACAACCCTGAGATCAAGATCAAATCAAGAATTGGACACTTAACCAAATAATGTGAGGTGACAAGCTGTAAAAATAAAAATCTATAATCTCTTAACAAAATATTTTTACATTTCAATTTATTGTTTGGCTCATTCAATATTTATTGAAGCCTGTTAAAGAAGAAAAATGGGGATCAACTAAAGAAGAATATGCTATGAAAAGATGGATATGTCACTATCCCTAAAATCCAATGATTTCCATTTAAAGTTAAGAAATAAAACACCCATCTTATTTTTTATTTTAAAGATTTTATTTATTCATGAGAGACACACAGATAGGGAGAGGCAGGGACATAGGCAGAGGGAGAAGCAGACTCCATGTAGGAAGCCTGATGTGGGACCTGATCCTGGGAATCCAGAATCACACCCTGAGCTGAAGGCAGGTACTTAACCGCTGAGCCACCCAGGCATCCCTAAAACACTCATTTTAAATGGTATATTTCTATATAGTATAGATAGTATCTTTCTATTAATTAGAATATCTGATTCACTAGACTGTCTATATCACAAACCGTGTATCTGAGGGTAGGTGCAAACTACCATTTATCATGGGACAGTTTTTGTTTCTACCCTTGCTTGGGTCTTCTCATTTTATGCCATACTGTGACACGGGGATTTGTTTAATACTGATTATTCCTCTTATAAGGAATTGTATTCATTCAGAGAAATTCTGTTTCCTATGGAAAATCCAAGTTTTTATTTATTTATTTATCTATTTATTTATTTATTTATTTATTTATTTTGGTTGATTATCTTCGGTTTTAAAATCAATGAAAACTTATACATTGAGTATTTTTTGCTTAAAAATTTTAGTCTAGGGGGGAGGAGCACGATGGCGGAGGAGTAGGGTCTCCAAATCACCTGTCTCCACCAAACTACCTAGAAAACCTTCAAATTATCCTGAAAATCTATGAATTCGGCCTGAGATTTAAAGAGAGACCAGCTGGAATGCAACAGTGAGAAGAGTTCGCGCTTCTATCAAGGTAGGAAGACGGGGAAAAAGAAATAAAGGAACAAAGGCCTCCAAGGGGGAGGGGCCCCGCGAGGAGCCGGGCTGAGGCCGGGGCGAGTGTCCCCAGGACAGGAGAGCCCCGTCCCGGAGGAGCAGGAGCTGCACCGACCTTCCCGAGCGGAAAGGGGCTCGCGGGGAGTTGGAGCAGGACCCAGGAGGGCGGGGATGCCTCGGGCTCCCGGGGACAGTAACAGCAACTGCGCGCCCAGGAGAGTGCGCCGAGCTCCCTAAGGGCTGCAGCGCGCACGGCGGGACCCGGCGGGACACGGAGCAGCTGAAGGGGCTCGGGCGGCGGCTCCGCGGAGGGGGCTGCGCGGCCCCGGGAGCAGCTCGGAGGGGCTCGGGCAGAGGAAGAGGCTCCGTGCAGAGGGGCCTGCGCGGTTCCAGGAGCAGCTCGGAGGGGCTTGGGCGGGAGCTCCGCGGAGGGGGCTGCGCGGCCCGGGAGCGCGAATCCAACAGCGCAGGCTCCGGAGCACAGGGCGCCGGGACACAGCCCAGGATCCCGCCTCCCCCGGGACAGGCAGAGGCCGGGAGGGCCCAGGACAGCGAGGACGCTCCTGCCCCAGCTGAGCAGATCAGCGGCCCCGCCCGGAGCCTCCAGGCCCTGCAGACGGAGAGCTCTGGAGTTACTGCGGGGGCTGAATCCAGGTTTCCAGAGCTGCCCCGCCACTGGGGCTGTTCCTCCTGCGGCCTCACGGGGTAAACAACCCCCACTGAGCCCTGCACCAGGCAGGGGCACAGCAGCTCCCCCAACTGCTAACACCTGAGAATCAGCACAACAGGCCCCTCCCCCAGAACACCAGCTAGACGGACAACTTCCAGGAGAAGCCAAGGGACTTAAAGAACACAGAATCAGAAGATACTCCCCGGTGGTTCTTTTTTGTTTGTTTGTTTGTTTGTTTTTTTGTTGTTGTTTGTTTGTTTTTTTGTTTTTTTTGTTTGTTTGTTTTGTTTTGCTTTTTGATTTGTTTCCTTCCTCCACCCCCCTTTTTTTCTCCTTTCTTTTTCTTTCTCTTTTTCTTCTTTTTTTTTTCTTTCGTTTTTTTTTTCTCTTCCCTTTTTTTTCTCTTTCTCTTTTCTTTCCTTCTTTCTCTCCTCTCTTTTTCTCTTTTTCCCAATACAACTTGCTTTTGGCCACTCTGCACTGAGCAAAATGACTAGAAGGAAAACCTCACCTCAAAAGAAAGAATCAGAAACAGTCCTCTCTCCCACAGAGTTACAAAATCTGGATTACAATTCAATGTCAGAAAGCCAATTCAGAAGCACTATTATACAGCTACTGGTGGCTCTAGAAAAAAGTATAAAGGACTCAAGAGACTTCATGACTGCAGAATTTAGAGCTAATCAGGCAGAAATTAAAAATCAATTGAATGAGATGCAATCCAAACTAGAAGTCCTAACGACGAGGGTTAACGAGGTGGAAGAACGAGTGAGTGACATAGAAGACAAGTTGATAGCAAAGAGGGAAACTGAGGAAAAAAGAGACAAACAATTAAAAGACCATGAGGATAGATTAAGGGAAATAAACGACAGCCTGAGGAAGAAAAACCTACGTTTAATTGGGGTTCCCGAGGGCGCCGAAAGGGACAGAGGGCCAGAATATGTATTTGAACAAATTCTAGCTGAAAACTTTCCTAATCTGGGAAGGGAAACAGGCATTCAGATCCAGGAAATAGAGAGATCCCCCCCTAAAATCAATAAAAACCGTTCAACACCTCGACATTTAATTGTGAAGCTTGCAAATTCCAAAGATAAGGAGAAGATCCTTAAAGCAGCAAGAGACAAGAAATCCCTGACTTTTATGGGGAGGAGTATTAGGGTAACAGCAGACCTCTCCACAGAGACCTGGCAGGCCAGAAAGGGCTGGCAGGATATATTCAGGGTCCTAAATGAGAAGAACATGCAACCAAGAATACTTTATCCAGCAAGGCTCTCATTCAAAATGGAAGGAGAGATAAAGAGCTTCCAAGACAGGCAGCAACTAAAAGAATATGTGACCTCCAAACCAGCTCTGCAAGAAATTTTAAGGGGGACTCTTAAAATTCCCCTTTAAGAAGAAGTTCAGTGGAACAGTCCACAAAAACAAAGACTGAATAGATATCATGATGACACTAAACTCATATCTCTCAATAGTAACTCTGAATGTGAACGGGCTTAATGACCCCATCAAAAGGCGCAGGGTTTCAGACTGGATAAAAAAGCAGGACCCATCTATTTGCTGTCTACAAGAGACTCATTTTAGACAGAAGGACACCTACAGCCTGAAAATAAAAGGTTGGAGAACCATTTACCATTCGAATGGTCCTCAAAAGAAAGCAGGGGTAGCCATCCTTATATCAGATAAACTAAAATTTACCCCAAAGACTGTAGTGAGAGATGAAGAGGGACACTATATCATACTTAAAGGATCTATTCAACAAGAGGACTTAACAATCCTCAATATATATGCTCCGAATGTGGGAGCTGCCAAATATATAAATCAATTATTAACCAAAGTGAAGAAATACTTAGATAATAATACACTTATACTTGGTGACTTCAATCTAGCTCTTTCTATACTCGATAGGTCTTCTAAGCACAACATCTCCAAAGAAACGAGAGCTTTAAATGATACACTGGACCAGATGGATTTCACAGATATCTACAGAACTTTACATCCAAACTCAACTGAATACACATTCTTCTCAAGCGCACATGGAACTTTCTCCAGAATAGACCACATATTGGGTCACAAATCGGGTCTGAACCGATACCAAAAGATTGGGATTGTCCCCTGCATATTCTCGGACCATAATGCCTTGAAATTAGAACTAAATCACAACAAGAAGTTTGGAAGGACCTCAAACACGTGGAGGTTAAGGACCATCCTGCTAAAAGATAAAAGGGTCAACCAGGAAATTAAGGAAGAATTAAAAAGATTCATGGAAACTAATGAGAATGAAGATACAACCATTCAAAATCTTTGGGATGCAGCAAAAGCAGTCCTAAGGGGGAAATACATCGCAATACAAGCATCCATTCAAAAACTGGAAAGAACTCAAATACAAAAGCTAACCTTACACATAAAGGAGCTAGAGAAAAAACAGCAAATAGATCCTACACCCAAGAGAAGAAGGGAGTTAATAAAGATTCGAGCAGAACTCAACGAAATCGAGACCAGAAGAACTGTGGAACAGATCAACAGAACCAGGAGTTGGTTCTTTGAAAGAATTAATAAGATAGATAAACCATTAGCCAGCCTTATTAAAAAGAAGAGAGAGAAGACTCAAATTAATAAAATCATGAATGAGAAAGGAGAGATCACTACCAACACCAAGGAAATACAAACGATTTTAAAAACATATTATGAACAGCTATACGCCAATAAATTAGGCAATCTAGAAGAAATGGACGCATTCCTGGAAAGCCACAAACTAACAAAACTGGAACAGGAAGAAATAGAAAACCTGAACAGGCCAATCACCAGGGAGGAAATTGAAGCAGTCATCAAAAACCTCCCAAGACACACGAGTCCAGGGCCAGATGGCTTCCCAGGGGAATTTTATCAAACGTTTAAAGAAGAAATCATACCTATTCTCCTAAAGCTGTTTGGAAAGATAGAAAGAGATGGAGTACTTCCAAATTCGTTCTATGAAGCCAGCATCACCTTAATTCCAAAGCCAGACAAAGACCCCGCCAAAAAGGAGAATTACAGACCAATATCCCTGATGAACATGGATGCAAAAATTCTCAACAAGATACTGGCCAATAGGATCCAACAGTACATTAAGAAAATTATTCACCATGACCAAGTAGGATTTATCCCTGGGACACAAGGCTGGTTCAACACCCGTAAAACAATCAATGTGATTCATCATATCAGCAAGAGAAAAACCAAGAACCATATGATCCTCTCATTGGATGCAGAGAAAGCATTTGACAAAATACAGCATCCATTCCTGATCAAAACTCTTCAGAGTGTAGGGATAGAGGGAACATTCCTCGACATCTTAAAAGCCATCTATGAAAAGCCCACAGCAAATATCATTCTCAATGGGGAAGCACTGGGAGCCTTTCCCCTAAGATCAGGAACAAGACAGGGATGTCCACTCTCACCACTGCTGTTCAACATAGTACTGGAAGTCCTAGCCTCAGCAATCAGACAACAAAAAGACATTAAAGGCATTCAAATTGGCAAAGAAGAAGTCAAACTCTCCCTCTTCGCCGATGACATGATACTCTACATAGAAAACCCAAAAGTCTCCACCCCAAGATTGCTAGAACTCATACAGCAATTCGGTAGCGTGGCAGGATACAAAATCAATGCCCAGAAGTCAGTGGCATTTCTATACACTAACAATGAGACTGAAGAAAGAGAAATTAAGGAGTCAATCCCATTTACAATTGCACCCAAAAGCATAAGATACCTAGGAATAAACCTCACCAAAGATGTAAAGGATCTATACCCTCAAAACTATAGAACACTTCTGAAAGAAATTGAGGAAGACACAAAGAGATGGAAAAATATTCCATGCTCATGGATTGGCAGAATTAATATTGTGAAAATGTCAATGTTACCCAGGGCAATATACACGTTTAATGCAATCCCTATCAAAATACCATGGACTTTCTTCAGAGAGTTAGAACAAATTATTTTAAGATTTGTGTGGAATCAGAAAAGACCCCGAATAGCCAGGGGAATTTTAAAAAAGAAAACCATATCTGGGGGCATCACAATGCCAGATTTCAGGTTGTACTACAAAGCTGTGGTCATCAAGACAGTGTGGTACTGGCACAAAAACAGACACATAGATCAGTGGAACAGAATAGAGAATCCAGAAGTGGACCCTGAACTTTATGGGCAACTAATATTCGATAAAGGAGGAAAGACTATCCATTGGAAGAAAGACAGTCTCTTCAATAAATGGTGCTGGGAAAATTGGACATCCACATGCAGAAGAATGAAACTAGACCACTCTCTTTCACCATACACAAAGATAAACTCAAAATGGATGAAAGATCTAAATGTGAGACAAGATTCCATCAAAATCCTAGAGAAGAACACAGGCAACACCCTTTTTGAACTCGGCCATAGTAACTTCTTGCAAGATACATCCACGAAGGCAAAAGAAACAAAAGCAAAAATGAACTATTGGGACTTCATCAAGATAAGAAGCTTTTGCACAGCAAAGGATACAGTCAACAAAACTCAAAGACAACCTACAGAATGGGAGAAGATATTTGCAAATGACATATCAGATAAAGGGCTAGTTTCCAAGATCTATAAAGAACTTATTAAACTCAACACCAAAGAAACAAACAATCCAATCATGAAATGGGCAAAAGACATGAACAGAAATCTCACAGAGGAAGACATAGACATGGCCAACATGCATATGAGAAAATGTTCTGCATCACTTGCCATCAGGGAAATACAAATCAAAACTACAATGAGATCCCACCTCACACCAGTGAGAATGGGGAAAATTAACAAGGCAGGAAACAACAAATGTTGGAGAGGATGCAGAGAAAAGGGAACCCTCTTACACTGTTGGTGGGAATGTGAACTGGTGCAGCCACTCTGGAAAACTGTGTGGAGGTTCCTCAAACAGTTAAAAATATACCTGCCCTACGACCCAGCAATTGCACTGTTGGGGATTTACCCCAAAGATACAGATGCAATGAAACGCCGGGACACCTGCACCCCGATGTTTATAGCAGCAATGGCCACGATAGCCAAACTGTGGAAGGAGCCTCGGTGTCCAACGAAAGATGAATGGATAAAGAAGATGTGGTCTATGTATACAATGGAATATTACTCAGCTATTAGAAATGACAAATACCCACCATTTGCTTCAACGTGGATGGAACTGGAGGGTATTATGCTGAGTGAAGTAAGTCAGTCGGAGAAGGACAAACATTATATGTTCTCATTCATTTGGGGAATATAAATAATAGTGAAAGGGAATATAAGGGAAGGGGGAAGAAATGTGTGGGAAATATCAGAAAGGGAGACAGAACGTAAAGACTGCTAACTCTGGGAAACGAACTAGGGGTGGTAGAAGGGGAGGAGGGCGGGGGGTGGGAGTGAATGGGTGACGGGCACTGGGTGTTATTCTGTATGTCAGTAAATTGAACACCAATAAAAAATAAATTAAAAAAAAAATTTTAGTCTAAATTGACAAATATTTAAGAGATATGCTTTTGTTCTTGTATTTGTTAACATTTGAATTATACTGTCCAATATGGTAGCTGCTAACCACATGTAGTTTTTGAACTAATCTGAATTGAAGTGTGCTCTAAAATCTAAAAAAATTAGTACAAGCAATAATATAAAATGGGTCATATAAATATAATAGATCATATAACTTATGTGTATATATATTTGTGCATATGTATATATAAATATATGTTGAAATATTTTATGTACTAGGTAAATAAAATATGCACATTCCATTTTTTCCTTTATAAAATGTGGCTATTAGAGGTTTTTAAATTGCAAATACAGATCACCTCATATTGTTCTTGCACAGTTATGGTTTAGAAACTTTGTTCCTAGAATGAATCATATCTTTGTTTTCCTTTATCCTGTGTTAAATATCACTGAGAGAATTACAGGACCAATTGCTCCAGTAATCAAGTTTTACAGATAAGGAAATGGAGGTCCAGAAACACTCACCTTGTCTACATTCATAAGGCTAGCTAGGACCAAAGAGAACCCATACGTGTATCCCTAGATTTCCACTGCTAAGCTAAGTTAGTGGCAAAGTAGCAGATAACAATGAATAGCTGTTGGAAGAACAAACAGATATTATTTCCATGCTGTGTTGTATTCGTCTGTAAGATTCTGACGTGGTGAGCAGCCTGGGTGGCTCAGTGGTTTAGTGCCTACCTGCAGCCCAGGGCGTGATCCTGGGGACCCTGGATCAAGTCCCATGTTGGGCTCCCTTCCTCTGCCTCTCTTCTCTCTCTCTCTCTGTCTCTCTCTCTGTGTCTCTCATGAATAAATAAACAAACTCTTTAAAAAAAATTCTGACATGAATCTTCCTTGTGTGCTATGGGGGAAAAGGCAAAGCAATTGTGTTCAATAATAATAATGGTAAAGTTAGCTTTGTAAAAAAAAAAAAAACCCTAATAAATTCTAAAATGGCATCTTTAAATAGTAAGAGATATAACTGATGAAATGAATCTGTTAAAATATCTCTGACCACCTTTACTTTGGTGACTTTGTTTACAAAGTGGTAAGAACGAAACTATGTCAATGAATGAAAAATAAAACCCACATTTCTTGGGAAGGAGGCATCCGTCTTTTTCTATTTGTAAATGCTGACGAGCAGAGTTTAAGGAGGGCTAATGTCACTCATTCATCTTAATTAAAGACTTAATTGCTCGTGTATCCTGATTTAGTTAACTGAACCTGGTAGCATGGGAAGCCCTTCCCTCTATGTATTTTATTGACCAGTATAATGACATCATCAGTAAGTCTCAGGATTTATTCATGCTTCAGCCTATCCTCATAATGTTAATAGCCTTGTACATGATAAAACTTTCAAGAGGAATGGAGTCCTTGTGCCTGGCACAGAATACAGAAAGGACAGTGGCTGCTAAATGTCTCGCTTCAGCTGTCATTGAAGGATTCTTTCAAAGTCTAGGGTCATGAAAATAGTAAAAAGTAATTTTAAATGCTAGTTTTCAGAACATGTTTACATGTGGAATCATGCAGTGGTTTTTACAATTGCACATTAAATATTTGAAAGTTAACAATATTCATTCAATATTACCAAACCATAAGCAAGTAAGCGGGTATTACAGGGAAAAGGAGATTCTGTTGGCAAAGAATATTTTTAAAACATACAGGCTCACATATACTCAGAAAAAAAAAAAAAAACTGAGACCACACATAATTTCCCATGAATGGGGTGAGGGGATTCCTAAAAACAAGACTTTTCAACCTTTAAAATATAATTTCCCTCAAAATTTTCTACCATTTTCCCAGAAATAATGTGTTTAGATGAACTAAAAAGCTATAGCCCAATACATGACTAATTTTAGACTCACACCCTTTGCTAATACATTTTTTAAAAAATGGAAAAAGGCAAAAATCAAAGAACAGCAGGGAAAAAGTACTATCTTGAGGGCATACAGAGGCAAAAACATGGAAATGATGTTCAGAGTTAATGGGCCTTTTTGTGTCTCTTCTCACATGCAGCTATAAGCAGTCCTAGTTAAAGTTAATTAAAGTTAGCGCCTTGCTTCTACAAACAAAACTAGTTCAAGACTCATTCCCCGTTTTTGAGCTACTGATTACATATTAAATGCCATGTTATGGCCAAAGTAAGTACACTGTCATTATATTAAGAAAGAAAAAAATATAAATACAGAAGGTTAGAGGTAGAAGTATTACATGTTTCTACATAAATTTATTTATGAATGATATATATACATATATGTGTATATGTGTGTGTATACACACACACAGTGTAATGTTCTTTTATAAGCTGAGACATCATGATAGTCTTAGGTTAATCACTTACTTCATCTGTTTCAGTTTGCACATCTGTAAAATGGTGACAATTACAGTACTTCTCCCATGGAGTTATGTGAGTGTGAATGAGTTAATATATACCATACTTAGAACACTGCTTGGCATGTGGTAGTAGGAATCATACAGGTGTAAACCATAATTATTATTCTTATGACTAAATCTGCCCTTTTAAGATAATAATTCATAGAGTCTCTTTAATATAGAATTTTACTTTTAGTCTTAGAAATGTCATTTTTCCATTTTTTCTTAAACTTTATACATGTATACACATAAGAAAAAATAATTTTGTGTGATTATATATAGCAGCATATATGTACACAGTGGCAGCATCACGTTGTAGTTAAGATTGAAGACTTGTAAAGTGAAGCAAATGTTGGCTCATATCCACTTTCTAACTCTTTGTAGCTTTTTGAACTTGGGAGAGTAGCCTAACAACTCTAAATTTTGGGTTTCTTTTCTATCAAATGAGGATAAAAATAAGATACTCCTATAGTCATTGGGAAGATTATGCAATCAATGGTTGTAAAAGTTTAAATTAGTATCTGACATATAATAAAGTCATGATAGAATTTCTACTTTTCTCCTTTTAATTGTGAGAAGGATTATGAGGTATAAGAAGGAGAAAAAAAGCAAGAAAAGCCTATTATTGAATATTAATAGTTGTTAACTCAGGGGGTGAGATAATGAGTCTTTTTCTTTTTTTTTTTTTTTTTTTTTCTTTCTTGGTTTTCTGCATTGCTCATTTTTCACAGTGAGCATGGTGGAGATAAGGTATGAAAGTGTGCTAGAAACTAAGAGTCAGAGTTCAGAGGAAGGAAACTCTATTTCCAGCAGTGGGTGATTAAATGAAAATTATTAGACAAGTAGGAATTCTCTAGGTGGAAATGGAGGGAGATTATTAAACATAAAGGGGACTGGGCCAACTCTTCAAAGCAGAAGCACAATCTGTAATAGGGAAAAATGAACAAGCCTAATGTGATGATCTTAAATATCTGTGGAAGAATAAAAGCAGAGGTTGAAGATTAGGTAAGAGATTAACAAACTTGAGATTTATTCTGTAGTTAGTAAATAGTCATCTAAGTAGGTATGAAATTGGACTGTGGAGTCCCAAATTAAACAGTCCTTATTTTTTAAAGTAGCATGTAAGGCAAAATTAGCCATGAAAATCATCTAAATCTCTCAGTATCTGTAACATGGGGGAGATGCACCACATGTGACAGTTATGTATACAACCATAAAGAATAAATTCCTAAAAAAAAAAAAGAATAAATTCCTTACCAGACAAAATTTTTAGAACTATAGTTAAACTAAGGAAAGAACAATTATAGGTAGACTAAAGTTGATGTGTAGGTGTCTGCAGGCTTCCAAAATATTTCACCTTTAGAAGAAATGTTTAATGAGTCTCTAGTAGTAAACGGAAGGGGCAAATATTATGTTTCTGTACACGTGCTGGTTTGATGCCATTCTATGCTAATATTAAGCATCATTTTAATAATATTTATAATTTTGAAAACTACAACATAACATCAATAGCATTTTTATACATGCTAATAGATTTGTTTGTGATTTTGATCATTAGACCAGATACTTATCTGTAAACATTTACCAGGGGTTATTGTTTTTGTTTTTTAAAAAAAGCACTAAAGCAAGCAGAATATCAAATGCCTAAAGAAGAAATCAAGGGGATTAAAATACAAGGTCAGAGAGACTGAATGATAGAATCAAGGATGACTTAAGGAACTCACTGAAGTCAAGCGACCATTGGCACACATTAGCAAATGGAGGATTGCTTTGGTAGGTGGGTGACCAGAAAGCACAGACGTGTTTTGACTTGTGGAAGTTGAGGTGAGAGGATACATCAAATTTCAGTCAGCTAGTAGAACAGCAACTCTCATGAGGGAGGTCAGGCCAGATGAGAAAGGTTTTGGATATAGATGGAGTTGACCTGGAAGGCAAATACTTTCAGAGTCAGAATTGAATTCTCTACACAAAACCTTGACTTAGGAGAATGGGACTCTTACTTGTATGTACTCTTCACTAGCTAATTTTAACTGAAGTTCCTGAGGATGCCATCTGCAGAGGACTCCACTGAGAACTAAGAAAATGTGACTTATCTTCATCATTAAAAACTCTATGAGGTTACATAACCTCCTGCTTCATTAGATTTCTTATATTGGCTCTTAAGGTGCCTTTATTCTAAAGGATTTACTCAGACTTCCCTCAATTATAACTTTCCTATTTTTTTATGATATAATCCAGAAATATTTAACCATTTTTTAAGGTGTTTTTTTTTTTTTCTTCCTAAGCCAAAATTTACTTGATACTTATAGCTTTCAAATTTTCTCTACATCGCCATGTATTTTTTCTCCCATCAGGACAAGTATGTATTCAAATTATAATTATAAAATAATGAATACTTGATGGAAGAAGGCAAATGTTCTCAAACTGGAGATGAAAGAAAGGTCATGGCTACTTTTGGAAATAATCTCACATTTAAAAAAAAAAGATTAGAAATGTTGACATTTCATATAAAATAATAATAATGATGGCTATAAGTTATCAAGCACCTACACTTTAGCCCCTGAATTAAAGCATTTGAAAATGGTATCACGTTGAATCTTCTAACTATCCATAGAGCAGATACAATTACCCCAGTATTAAGAATAAAGAGATACTAGAGGCTGAGAAAAAGTAATCTTGCTCAAGGCCGCATACGGAAAGGAGGTGAAAGCAGGATCCAAACTCAAATCTGTTACTCCAAAGCTCAACTCTGTTCTCTACAGAGAATGCTGCCCCAACTTTATCAATTCTTTTCAACGCACTTAAACGCAAACTATAAAATATTTCTTGGATGCAGGTGTTGTACTTTTTATTTTCAAAATATTAATCAAAACTTAAAATAACTCAATATGAAGTAATAACTCAGGAAAATATTTGTTGTGGGTTGCCAAGACCAATTGAACACGTGAATAACAGTAAGTTTTTACAAAACTAAATCTTATTTTTAGATACACTTTCTTTTAAGATTGAATTACTTTTTTAAAATAAATATAACTCTGGACAAGCCTAGTATAAGAATGGAACCTCTTCCAATACTATCCACTTACTAATAAACATGTGCAGAGAGCGGAACAGAGTAGAGGACTTATAATTCTTTGACCGTACCTAGTAGCAGATATTTCTGATATCATCATGCGAAAAATTGAAGAATAAAACCTCCCAACAAGCTGATGTAGGAAAACAGGACAAACTAAAAGATAGGTGGAGAACAGGCCATGAAGAACTTTAACAACACAGAACCACGGAGACAAGAAGGAAAATAAAAATGACTGAGAGAAAATGTTCAAGAGACTTCAGAGCCAAAAAATAAAGATGTTAATCTCATGATAAACATAACATGTTGAGGGAGTAAAAGCAAGCAAAATCTCATTCCGCCGAACTGAAGTGATTCAGTGGGGAGAAATAAATTTTTAAAAGAGTCAAAAGGAAAGAGACCAGAGAAATAAAGTGAAAGACAATCCAATACAAAAATAAATGACAAAGCAGGCAGAAAAATATTGTATTGACGAAAGAGATTGATTCTCCACATCAGAATGACAGAACCTAAGGAAGGAACAGAGGGCTTCTTATTTCCAAACAAAAATGGTTGGGGAAGAGGGAAGCAATTAATAATAATAATTTTTTAAAAATGAAAAGTGAAAACTATCAAGAATTCAGAGCAATTCTGTGATAGTGAGGGAAAATCACCATTAGGACTGAAGTTAAGCAGAAATGCAGAAAGAGTTAACATGAGAATATCAAAATAAAAGCCAACTTTACAATCAACAAATATAGGACTTTAGTACATTCACATATATTTGTGACGGAAGGCAATCGGTAACTTGTAAAAACTTTTCCAAAAGGATAGAGATATTCTTATTAGGATCATCATTAGTTTTGCTAAACTTAATTCTGAGTGATGTTGAGAAAGTTCAAACTCACATTTAGTGGACTGGGAGCCAAATCTCAAGTCAGCTTTTATAGTTGTCAAGCTGGCCCAGATCATCTAGCTCCAGTTTTCCTTTCTATTAAATAGGCAAAAGCATCAGCCCGGTCTACCTCACAGCATTATGAAAAGAATTTGCAGCTCTTTCTGAATTGTTGTACCTACTTCTTGCCTTAAAAGGGCAGTCTGGTAAATTGGAAACGTGTTTTTGGAATGAGACAAATCTCAAACAGAATCCAGACTCTAGTAGTCATCATCTGGGTGACCTAGAAGAATTAAGTAACATCTCTGATCTTCAGTTTCTTCATCCATAAAATGTGAATAACAGTAAACATTTCACAAAAGTGATGTGTGGAATAAATGAGCTAATGATCTGCAACATGGCAGGCATTTTCAAAAAGGATTCCCTTTTCCTTGACATCATTGTTACCATCACCATTCTTACTCTGTTGCTAAAGTTGACATATTGATAACTTTTTTTTAATGATAATACCATATTTTTTACAGTGATAATACCATATTCATATTCCAAGCTGTGAACTTTCCTATGGACTCCAGATGACTTGGATGCCCAATCACCAGACTAATTTCTCAGGTAAGATATTTAATAAACATCTCAAATTTAACACGTCCAAAACTTAGCTCCAAACCCTTCTCCTAAAACATGCTGTCTTACAATAAACTAGCTATCCATTGTTGGTTCCTCCGTCTTTCCAGTTTTTCAGACCAAAACCCCAAGGGTCACCCTTGTCTTGTATTTTTCACTCACATTCCATATCTATACTGTCATATTTACCTTCAAAATATATATATCCATAATCACACTACTCACCACCTTTGTTGCCACCCATCCTCAGTTTAAGTCATATGTGATTATGCTTCATTGAATTATTTTAATACTTTCTAAAAATTCTCTTTGCTTTAATTCTTGACCTCTTTCAGTCAACACAACATTGCTGTTCTCAACACAGCAATCTGTGATCATCCTAGGAAGAGGTAAATCAGGTCACATCAAACCCATTTTTCAAATATGCCTTTCTCTTCCCATCTCACTCAAAATAAATTGCCTAGAAGGGCCTGCAAGTTTTCACCCTCCTCTACCCACTACCTGTCTGACCTGATACTGAGCTATTCTCCCTTCTTTTCCTTCTTCTCTAGCCATACTGGCTTCCTTGCTGCAGGCAGATATATCAGGCTCATCTCTGCCCCACACCAACAAACTCTTTGAACTGTTTTCTTTGCCTGGAACATTCTTCCTTCTGACCTGACTTCATGTCTCCCTCCTTTGCCTCCTTAGATCTTGGTTCAAATGCCACTTTCTCTGGAAAGACATCCCTGACCACTTCCTCTCTAGTCTGCTACCCTGTTTTATTATTTCTCACCATGCCTTTCTCCATTTCACATTCTATATATTTTATATAATTTTTGTGCTTATCTGTGTCCCTCTACACCAGAATATCAGCTCTTTGAGGACAGAGAGTGTTGTTTATTTTTGTTAACTACTTCCTGGAGCTTAAATTTGAGGGTAGAGGAAGGGAAGTCTGTGACTAGGGATACCTGTCTCCAATTCTGATGGGGAAAGAAAGGCTTCCTAGAAGTCATTGTATTGGCAAGTCACTGAATCCCTTGGAATTTTAGTTTCCTTATCTGGAAACTGGACTTAACCATTCTACCCCTAAGGAGGAAAACAAATGAGATCAGGGATGTAACACACCTGCCAAAGGAACTGACATCTTAAAGGCACACCAAATGTGTTCAGCTCCATTGCCATCCTCTCTAAAATGCTCTGATTTTATATCTGCATTTTGTTCTATTCCTGCTATTTTCTACCTCTTCATTTTTGTGTTAAATATTGAAGCCAGTAAACAGAATTCAGTATAGATTACTGTAGGCCCAAATGAACAATCAGATTTTGTAGAATCTGTTGAAGAATCACTGCTTGTATATTTGTCCTAATCATCTGCTTACTGAAAAGCAACCAGAATTAATGCAACATGCTAAAGTAGTTAACAATTTGGGTGTCTCAAATGATGTTATTAAAAGGATGTTAGCAGGACTCTCACATTGCTTTAAAACTCTTGATTGTGGTGGGCTCTAACAGGCCCCTTCTGAGAAACTCTTAGTAGAGACCAGTAGCCATCTAATTTTTGGAATTGTTATTACTTTTGCACTCAGATGATATCCAAGTTCAGGAAGACCAGCTGAAGTATGGTTACTGACGATACTGGGACTATTAATTGGATAATTTTTCCTCTGCCCTACATATATTCTTATAAAAGATTAGGACTAAGCTATCGGTGCTGCCTGATAAAATGAGCATTTGTACACACATAATGTTTAGAAAATAGCAGACACACAGAGACTCACATTTATAGCAGACAGAACACACATACATGCTACAACGAAGATCTATCTATGTATCAATCATATATTACCTATTACCTGTCATAACTGGATAATGGTAGATAGTTACATTAATATATATGTGATAATGCTTTGATCAAGCTATTTTATGCTAGCTTATGTATATATATAAATACAAACTTAAGTGCTCTCTATTACTCATATAGCATATATTGGTTGTTTATGACAAGAATGTACATACACCTTTAGTTATTCTATGAACATGTACCTAGAAGTTTGCATTATAAAAGGCTTAAAAGCATAACATCACACTATTTCTCATGGAAAATTTTCTGAGGAAAAAATAATGAAAGCATAAGTTAGGATTTCCTCCAAACACTTCCCTACTGGCCATCTTCTCCTTCGACACTGACCTTTACCCTTAAGGAGACAACATGGGACTGTTACTGTTTCTTGAAAAAGCATTAAATTAACTTCACTCTTACCTGAAAACGAGTTGAGTGCTTCTAAGAATTTCCAAAAAATTGAGAAAATAAGAAAGAGTAGGAAACAATCTCTTTAAGGAGATCAATCAACTAAAACTATATAGACTAAAATTCACACCGGTTCAGATTAAACACCATAAGAAATATACATGATTATGAAGAATAGGAAGTGAAAATACAGGCAAAATTCAGTGAGGCATCTTCTCAAACACTGATGCAATTTAATTAAGGAAAATTTTCATTTACTTGTACTCATGTATGTGTTTAAATGCCCTGTGAACTAAAGCATTACATTAAGACCCCAAATTTAATTTTTGGAAGTTCTAGACAGGATAGCACTGTAATGTTAGAATCAAATATAGGACTTCTTGAAATTGATGAAAGAAAGAAAAATAGAACCCTAGACCTTCCTTGAGCTGAAACAGATGGTATCCACTCAAAAGATCTCAAAGGGAAAAATTAGACTTTCTCTTCACATGTTTGACATATGACAAAAAACACTGAATGAAATTGTACAAAATAATTATCACTCAAGGCCTGCTTTAACTTCTAGAGGTATGGACTATGTTGTTAATACCTCATTTTTAAATTAGTGAGGCTAATTTTTAAGAATTTTATTTTTTTCATAATAGTTGAATTGATATTTTAAGGGTCATAGTCTTTTGCAAAAAATATTAATGTAGAAAAGAAAATCCACTAAGGTAAGGAAACGAACAAAACAGAATCTTACGCTTGGGGACAAGAATAATTTATTTGTGGATGTGGGACAATGAGTTATTTGGTCTTTCTTCACAAATGAGATAACTGTCATATCCCATCATATCCCACTACCATGAATTATATATAACAACATTTGGTGAAATATGAAATTCTAAAAATACACTGAAAGGCTGGAGTCATCTTAATGGTTTATTATGATAGGTGTTCCTGGGTTTGAAATATCTTCTTTCATAGAAGACAAATGGGGGCGACATTATTTTAGAAAGTCCACATCTTTTAAAAAGATGGATTAAAAGCTCTTTGAGACAGCTGTGCTGTTTTATTAGCAGAGCAACATTTTCTTCCTAAATAGTCCTTGAGGGCAAGTGCATGAAATAATCAAGGGATGCTTTGGGCCCCATTCAAAATTAAAGCTCAAGGAAATGTTGCATAGGAGAAGATGGCAGGATAATCACTTTTGCTGTGAATACAAACATGTGAATAAGGACAATAAAGGAAATCAGACTTAAAGTGCTGATGTTATACTTTCACATTCAGAAGACCTATCCTTTCTGTAGCACTGCTTCATTGTGGTTAACACCTGGGCTTTGAAATCAGAGTAAAGTATATTTGAGCACCTTCTCTGTTCTGAAATGTCACATGACCTTGGTCAAGTTGATCAAACTCTTAAAGTATCTTTATCATCCTCTGTGAAACCAGAACAGTCTTTTATACCTCTCTTGGTGGTAAGGATTAAATGAGATAATACAGGTAATGGGCTTATCACAGTGTGCTTTGGAGAGGTGAACAGACCTTCTATTTTGGAAACAATATGGCTTAGTAGGTAAGCCTATGAGCTCTGATGTTAGATACTCAAGGCTACTCTCTCACTTCCTTTGTAACTGTTGACAGATTGATTCCATCTCTGAGAACAACAGTTGACTCATCTAAAAAGCACAGATGATATACGTACCCACCTGTAAAACTGTGAAGGTTAATCACAAAATGTAAGGTGCTTAGTACAGGGCTTGGCACATAATTATAACACCAGCTAACAGTGACAGGCTCAAATGCAACCTTAAATAACAACACAGTTAATAGACACATGATATAATATTCACAACTTCCAAGTTTTTTTTTCCTTCTATTTTAAAGGTCTTTCGGTTTTGTTCCTTGTCTATTTTCATATCTCTGAAGCGCCTCAGGGGAAAAATCCTAAATATATAACAGATACACAAGGGCAGTGTGGAACATGGGCACCGCACCTGTCATCATGTCACTCATAATCATTTTTCTCTGCTCAAATGTGCACACCTGGGGAAGGTTGAAAACTCAGTCTCCTACATTATCCCCCATTTACAGTTGGGTAGGGAACATCTGGCCAATTAATTTTCAGTAGTCTAGGAGGCTGGATCACCAATTACAGCATTCAAGGGTTCTTGTTTTTATTACCTTCCTATCATCAGCACACACTGGACTTGGGTAGCTGCTTGCTATGAGAGCTTATATTGCTAGCTAACATTCCAGAGAAGGATACAAGCAGGGAGCCACAAATCACACAAGGCAAAACTGTAATTGGATATAATGTTCACTTCAGATTTTTCTTACAAATATACAAAATGCCTATATATAAGCCCACTTAGCCAAGTTATGAATCTAACTACTTTGCCAAAAATAGTAATGCATTTCCATTTGGATTGACCATGAGGTCAGGCAATAGTTTTCAACGCATCCTCACATAGTCTGTTTCCTAATAAAGAAAAAAAAAAAAACACTTATCTTCCTCGACTTATGATGGGATTACATCACCATAAACCCAGAGTAAGGTGAAAATGTCCTAGGTCAAAAATGCATTTAATACACCTAGCCTGCCACAGATCGTAGCTTAGCCTAGCCTCCCTTAAACGTGCTCAGAACACTTGCACTGGACTATAGTTGGGCAAAAATCATCTAACCCAAGGCCTATTTAAAAATAAAGCATCGTCCGTCTTATGTAATTTATTAAATACTGTACTGAAGGTAATAAACACAATGTTTGGGTACAAAATTTTTGTTAAGTGTATTAGTTCACCCTTGCAATGATGTGGCTGATGGGAGCTGTAGCTTTCTGCCACTGTCCAGCATCATGATAAAGTACTTTATGCATATTACCAATCCAGGGCACTATCAAAATTCAAAGTACACTTTCTACTAAATGTATATTACTTTCATGCCATGGTAGAGTTAAAGAAGTCAGAGATCAGTCTGTATAGTCTTTAGAATAAATTTCAAAAGTCCCCAAAATTTATCCTGAAGAGAATAATGAACTATCCCTTCCTATCATGAATGAATAATTATTTTCTAATTTAATAATATTCACTAAAAATCTTAGTTTGAGTCTCTCATTAAAGCATAAAGTTAGGGGTAGGAGATGTGTTCGTAGTCAGCTTCTCTTCTAGGACTCTGTGTTCTTTGTAATTCTCTCTCTCTCTCTTTTTTTTTTTTTTTGGAGTTCTTTGTAATTATCATTTGTCCAATAAATACAAGTCTCTAACAGTTCTATGATGAACTCAGCAGGGTCCAGTATATTACTTAAGTTTTGTTTTGTTTTTAAGGATAATATCAAGTAACCTGAAAAGGCATTTTAAAGGGTGAAAGCCTAGCCATTTTTTTAGTTGCTGACTGCAGGGAACCAAAGGAAATTTTCTTCCTCTGGAAGGCAGACTTCCACTCTGACTAATGGAGAACATGCATTTTAACAATATCTGATATGGCACAGAGTTTCAACATGCCTGTTCAACACGTATTATCACCATGAAGCAAGCAGGGGATACTGGTCCCGGAATACTGGAAAAAAACTGGTTAATTACCATTTTGTAACAATATGTCTACATATACATGTATAGATTATATGTTACATGTGTATTTATTCATATACATAAAGTTTTGGAGTAGACCAAAAACTGTATCAGCATCTAGAATTTTTTACTTGATGAACTATTTGTCTCTCACTACAGATAATGTGGGTAGAACTAAAGTATCTCACCTCCCCTGTCAGTGGGTGGGCATACAAAGTCAAGTTCCAAGGATCATTTTTTCTTTCCTGAGTCACTCTTCTGGCAGGTCCTTGAAGAGACTCTCCACTAGTTTCTGCTACCTAAATTTCAGAGCTCCTCTAGTTTCTGTCCTTTTGTGAGGCTTGATGGTTGAGCCATCCATTTGATTCTGTGAAAAAGCCAATATGCTTTCAATTTGTTCATTTTGTCTCCTTACATTAGTCAGTATTGGTACTCTCTGTTGTGTACAACCAATGGTCTCTGATTCGTGATGTATACATCTTCCCACTTCCTACAACTTCCCACTTTAGAAAATTGGACACAGGGGATCCCTGGGTGGCTCAGCGGTTTAGCAGCTGCCTTCAGCCCAGGGCATGATCCTGGAGTCCCAGGATCGAGTCCTGCATCGGGATCCCTGCAAGGAGCCTGCTCCTCCCTCTGCCTGTGTCTCTGCTCCTCTCTCTCTCTCAATCTCTCTGGGTGTGTCTCTCGTGAATAAATAAATAAAATCTTAAAAAAAAAGATAATTGGACACAGAATATGTGTCCTCTCTTGCCCCTATAAATAGCAAGAGTACTTTGAATTTAACTTTTAAAACATCTTCATGTTCAATTACATTAATTAAATACTCCTTTAAGAGTAATGAAAGTGACTTAAATATGTATTTTGTTTTATTTTTTACTTTCCTGCAGATTAAAAACTCAAAATAACTTCATTGATTTTGAAACATTAATCTTTTCTTAGCACATGGACAGAACCTGACTAAATGCAAATAGGTTCGTTTCCGTATTTGGACATCAGTAGCAATATTTTTCCAAGTTTTAAATCATCCACATAGCATGTTAAATTATAGTGCCTCTCTTTCTTCTCTGACAGATTCCAACCTTTTGATTCTCTGCCTTCTTTCTTTGCTACAGTAAATTGATCCTTTAAAACATCCAAGGTGCAAATGAATTAATGGTCTTCTATTGTGAGTGAGAGTGATTGGAGTCCCTCCTCCCTCCTTCTCTACATTGAGGTCCTTTCCCCTTCTGAGAAACCCACATATCAATTAAACTCACCTGCTAATTAAAAGCTTGTTTGGAAAAATCCTTGCTAGTTAGAAGCAAAAGAAAGTGTAAAGGTGTCTAAAAATAGAGGCTTTGAATGTCAATTACTTCCTTCCTCCTCGGTTCCTGGTTCCTTGGGTTGAATTGAACGCTGATAAAGAGCTAGGAAAGGGAAAAAGAAGAAAAAAAAATAGTATCTTTTTCACCTATATTTCCCTGGGAGTATATCATTGGTTTAGTAACTTCAGCTCTTTGTCAGCAACATCTAGATACACAGTTTTTATTCATGAGAGGGAAACACCATTTCTCACTCCTTCTTATATAGCCACACTGATTTCCTGTATAAAGGCAGTAGAAACCCCAGTTCTTACACACTGACTGTCAACAATCTAAGCCAGAGCTTTTGTGAGCCGAAATATGAGAGGAATGAAAGTGAATGCGGAAATGATGCCCTGTTCTCTTTCTTAATGACACATGCCTGCTCTTAGATCCTCAACCACTATTCACTCCTGTCTGCTTTTCCTGAGAAATGGGTCCTAAGGGCAGATTTATACCAATGCTAGATTGTCTTTTCTTTCTTTTCTACTCAGACTTAAAAGCTATATTGCTCTAAAGTAACATGCTAAGTATCAAACTATACAAAATAAAAGAAAATTATAAAAATAGAACTCAGGAGACTGAGAAAGTCACAGTATGAACAAAGCCTTTTTTTTTTTAATGTACCAGACAATGAGAACAAATTAAATTATGATCTGCCTCAGAAAATGACAGCTAATTTATCCATTTATTCCTTTACTTAATAGATTTGTGTTAAAAGTCCACTGTTTGGTAGTCACTGGGCTAGGGGGTGGGAATTAGAGATGTAATTAAAATCTAGTCCCAGCCCTCGGGGAGTTTATAGTCTAGGAAAATAAAGTGGGAGTAAATAGAGATTACAATAGCATATGATAAAGCTGGCAGTAGGAGAAACCCAAGCAGCTAACCCAGATGTGGAAGGCCAAACAAAGACTTTCAGAAATGGTCAAGTTAAGCTATGTCCCAAAGGTTGAAAATAAATTACACAGGAAGGAGAATGAGAAGAAAGACAGACATCCCAATGTTGTTGAATGGGCATCATCAAAGAGAATAGGACACGACTGGGGGACTGTCCATAGGTCACAGAGAGTAAAGGGAAAGCCCAGAGAAAGACCAAAATAAAATGGCATTTTAAAGTGCCTTCTTTAACGATCAGAAAATTGTGAGGTTTTTGTAATAGGATGTAGAGATGGAACTAGGAAAGACAAAGGTTCTCCATTTCATAACTTCCGTTATGATGTGTGAAAACAAACTATGCTTAGGTAGCTATGAAAAAACTTATTTACGAAAAAAGTAGGGAGTTAACTGACTTCGCACAACTTAAGTCCAAAAGAGATATATAGATTTAAATTCACAAGATTAAGGTAGACTGCATTGCACAGAATGAGGATAATATAGTGACTAATATAGCAAAGCACCGTAAAAAAGACAAAGCCTTCTTGGAAAGAAAAAAGTGATTTCCCAATATGTTTATGTTCAAAAATAGGACACAGCTATGAAAAAAGAGAAGGTACATTCACACAATGGAATACTATATCAACAAGATGAAAGCTAATGTGATAATCTTCAGTTCAATGAAGGATATTGAGTACCTACTATGTGTTAAGCATTTTAATGTTCTAGATCAGTCATAATTGATGAATAATGCAGTAAAGTCCTGAAACTTAAAAGACTAGCAAGGAAGACGTTATTAAAAAGAACGGTCAATAAGTACTCAGTGTTATGAGTACTCAGTGTTCCTTCTGTTCTGTTACCTAGAATATAAGGCAAGAAACTTTTCTTATTCACAAGTATGGTAACCTCCAGAAAAGAATGTGGCCCTGTGAATGTTTATTTTAGCACAGAAAACAAAACAACCTTAGATAAATCATACAGCCCAAAATTAAACCTCCAAACTGTAAATCACCCTACTATGATTTCTTACTGTAATAGAATAAAATCTCAATTCTTACTGAGGCCCACTTCATCTCATTATTTATCTGACATTTTCCATACTAAAGGCACACTGGCTTTACTTTTTGTTCCTCAAACATACCAGATGTGTTTTCATTTTAGGGCTTTTGCCCCTTTTTCTCAGCCTGGAATGCTATTCCCCCGGATCTTTTCATGACTCACTCTTACAAACTTCTCAGACTGAATGTCATATATTCAATGAGGACTTCACTGATCACCTTTATAAAATAGCGACATTCTTCCATCAGTATTATTTTATTATATCATCCTGCCTTATTGTCTCCACAGCAGTTCTTATTTGAGATTTTCTTATTGTTTGTATTTCCTCCCATGCTCCACAACTAGACTGTTAGTCCACAAAGAGAAGGAAATTATATTGCTTATCATTAAAGGAGTGCCTTGATATAGCAAGTACTCAGTAAATATTTGTTTACTACATAAATGAACAAATTATCCAATGAGTCTCTCATTTATGTTTAGGGAACTGTAAACTACTACTTCTCCAACCTTTAGCATCATATATTATTATGGTGAGCAATACATTATGAGTGACTACAAACCTCTGTGTGATTCATATGAGAAGATTTTAGTCAGTTGTTCATTTCCATGGAAAAGGTACAATTTAAAGTAGGAAGAGAACATAGGGTAGCAGTTAAAAATACAGGTGTTGGAGCAAGAAGTCCCTAGATTCATAACTCACACTCTTACTATATGTGAGTTCTTGGGCCAATTTACACGCATTTGTGAATCACAGTTTCCTCATCTAAAAGATAGAGATAGTAATTCTTAACTTCCCTGGAGTCCTAAGGCCCAATAAGATAATGAATGTGTTTAACATCATGTATGAGTCATGGTGAAAGCTCAGGAAATGTTAGCTCTTATTATTAGCCTCATTATTTTTAGGAAAAAATTAAAAAGCGAGTGATGTATTGCAAAAAGTGTGAAATTAACCCTTAAATAAAGACATTTTAAATTGAATTTTGAAATAAAGATATTCGAAAATACAGGATTTTCGTTATATTTACCCTGTGTAATGTTTCTTTAATTTTTAAAGCAATCACTTACCTGCTCATGTCTCAGCTTTTATATTTGCCCACACTGCACAGTGATTTGTCAAAGTTGCTTTTGTGCAAGAGTAAAATCAGACTTCATTTTATTTTTCATCTTATGAGCAGAGGTTATAATAGTCCCCTCTCATATCTTAAGTCTCTGTTAGAAGGCTCCCAATATGTTCCACAGCTATTTATGATGAGTTTAAGTAATTTTTGCTGATGTAATCATTCTCTTTATTTAGCAAATCTAAGGTTCACCCAGGTTGCACACCAGTGTGCTAACTTGTACTTAGTAGGGAAAGGCTACTCTACACCTTCAAAAAGCAATCAGTGAGGTAGATTTAGTTCTACAACTTGCATATAATATTTTCACCCTAATTCCCATTGTTTTTTCATTAGTCTGGTACAGTCCTAAAATGCCCACATCAGGATATATGCATCATTTAACAACAGAATGCAAAACTTCTTTTGTCCCTCAGTAGGTTAATATTTTATTCTCTTTGAAAAAAACAGAATCCACCTTTTCTTCTATAGAGTAAAAATATTTCCATTTTTGCAGAAATCTGTAATGTTTTTCCACCCTTGAAGCCTGTATATGGAAAACCAACCAGAGCAGGGTTTTGTTGTTATTGTTGTTGTGTTAGATTTGTATGTTATACATTTTTTTAAATCCACAATCAGCTGGAGTTCTAGAGATCTGAATTATGTGCTAACTACTCTGGTTAATTAGAGTGCTATTTAATTTTTGTAATTCAGCCTGAGCCTGAATAGTGCAAAATCCATTTGACCTGTGTCTTACAGTTATCCATTTGCCACAAGTCTCAGACCTTTTTAATGATGAACTGCTCTGACTGGTAATCACCTTTGGGCCTCCTGTTCTTTCTCTTTACAAATTAAAAGGAAGCCTGAAAAAACATCCTGGTGCGAGGTGCACAGGCAATACGGTGAGGTTACGAGAGTAGAAAACTAACAGCACTTCTGAATACTGATGACTAAAAAATGTAGTGAAACCATCTCCAATCTTCCTCCACTATTTGACAGAGAAGCACATTGAGCTAAGGAGAGATTAGCAAGAAACAAGCTGGAGAAGTAGATGTGAGTCACTACCCTATATGGGATGTGTTTATGAGGGACAGGAGGCTAGATGATCAGACTGCAGTTTTAAAAGATTCTAAGAATAGAGTTAATTAGAAGGAGTGGCTATTAAAAAGACACAAATTATAAGCTAGCTTCTTGTATTCCAAGCAAGAAAGGATAGTGACTTGGACAAAGAATGGTGGTATTAGAGGGGCACCAGAGTGGTGCAGTTGGTTAAGTATCATACTCTTGGTTTCAGCTCAGGTCATGATCTCAGGGTCCTGAGATTGAGCCTGTGTCTAGCTCCTTGTTCAGTGTGGAGTCTGCTTAAGATTCTCTTCTCCCTCTACCCCTCCCTCCTTGCTCTCACTCTCTCTCAAATAAACAATTAAAATCTTAAAAAAAAAAAAAGAATGGTGGTATTAGAGACTTATTCATTTAAACACTACGGTGCAGCTCCTATTGTTAGACCCTATTTATTTATTTATTTATTTATTTATTTATTTATTTAAAATATTTTTATTTATTTATTGAGAGATACAGAGAGAGAGAGAAAGAGAGGCAGAGACACAGGCAGAGGGAGAAGCAGGCTCCACATAGGGAGCCCGACATGGGACTCGATCCCGGGTCTCCAGGATCAGGCCCTGGGCTGAAGGTGGCACTAAACCGTTGAGCCACCCAGGCTGCCCAGGCCCTATTTTAGATGTTGGCAAAAACATTTTAAAACAAATGAGAAGTTTGCTGCTCTAGTTAAAGCTTACTTTCTAGTTGGAGGTAGCTGAGAGGAAGAATGAATAAATATAGGCAAAAGAAGTCAGGTTACCAAGAGGTAATGTGATTCAGGGGGAGTTAGAGGAGATTTCAGATTGAGAGATTAGAAAAGAAGTATTCTCTGAAGAGAGACCATCAAAAAAGCATTGACTGATTTTTTTTTTTTTTAAGTAGCCATGAAATGTAATAAGCAGAAATAAGCTTGATATGTTCAAGGGAATGAAAGTTGCTATGTCTGGAGCAGAATGGGAGAGAGGAAAATAAGAGCTGATGACCTCAGAGAAACAGGACTTTTTAAGTTGAGGTTGGGTTAAGATGTTAAGTAAAGTCTTTTATAAAAGAAACTAGCATGATTGAAGTTAGATTTTTAACAGATCACTCTGACTCCTGAGTAGGTTATGGACTGTAGAGGTAAAAAAAAAAAAAATAGCTAGATCAGTTCATAAATTTTTACTCTAGCACAAATTACAGTGATGGATCCAAGGTGAGGACAAGTATAGATGGAGAGCAGAGGCAAGATTTGGGAGATTTTGGAGGTAATGCTGATGGCCCCTATTGATGAACTGAATAGGGAGGTTGAACGAAAAAAACAAAAAACAAATCAAAGAAAAGTTCTAGATCTTGGGCTCCAGCAATTAGGTGGATGTGATGCCATTTATGAGGTGGAGAATCTCAGAGGAGAACAAGTTCAAAGAGGATGTTAGTCTACTACAATATCCATGGGGCTTGTCAGATTAGAATTTATCGGCATGAAGTTTGTTATAAGTTCAAGAAAAGGGAGATATTAAGAAATATGTAGTGTTTTAAAGCATGAAATTAGATGAATGAATGTATATAGGGTCAAGGGTCAAGGTTGGAACCTTATGGTCAAGCAGAGTAGCAGGCATCTGGAAGAATGAGAAGGAAAATCCATGGGGTTGGAGGAAAACCAGAGTGTGTCATGAGAGCCAAGAGAAGAAAGTTGTTCAAGAAGCAGAGAGGTGGTCCAATGTGAGAAATTCTGCTAAGGTACCTTCAGATGAGGTAAGAGGGAGAAAAGTGGGTGAGTTCTAAGATTTATGTTCAAGGAATATTCAATCATAGAACTTGATTTAATGTGGACCCAGATCAAGAGTGGACCATTGCCCTTCCCCATATCACTCCCATCTCCTTCCTATTTCCTTGCCTCCCTTACTTATACTTTTGGTCTATAATCTCACAAAAACAATTGACAAAGAGTAACCATTCCATTTTGCTATCCTTTCCATGCCTCTACTTTTTATCTTATATTTCTTATTTATGTCTACTTTTTTTACTTTTCCACATCGTTGCCAGAGCTAACTTCCTAAAACACAGGTTGGATTCTCTCTTCAAAAATCTTCAGCAGCCCTCCCTTATCTGAAATTAAATTAAAAATTCTACCTTCAAACCTTGGCTTTAATGTATCTGACCTATCAAATGGTCTCTAATTATCCCTGCAGAACTATCCTTTCTTCTACTCTTTCCATAGCATACTGTTTGTACCTATACGTAGAACTTCTTAAATTTGACCTTGGGGTGTTTATATTTCTGTTTTCCCCATTATACTGAAAATATCTTAAAAGGAATTACTGAAAATTTGGATTGAAGCAACAACAACAACAAAACAACAGTAGCAGAAGCACCAACTCAAAAATAATCATATTTGAGTGTTTACTATGTGCCAGGCACACTAGTATTTAAAATGGATCACTTTATTTAATATTTCCTCACTTTGTGGGCAAGTACTAGTAGTATTCTCATGTCACAGATGAGTAACCTGAGGCAGAGAAAGATAAGTGACATGTCTAATATCAAATGACTATCATATATAGAGCATATGCACGTTGAGTAGGATTTGATGTTTATCTTCTCTCCAAGTATATGGGATCCTCCCCAGATAGAAATGATCACTAAACTGAGAACCAAAAGGCCTCATTTCAGAAAGACAAGAGTTATTTAACTTCATTACCATACATTTCTGGTTAAGGGATTCTTTAGCTTCCAAATCAATCAAAAGCTATACCTGTAGTCTATATTCTAGAGAGTGTGCGTGTGGACAGGGGGTGGGTGGGTGTCTTCGATTTGTCATGACCCACATAAACATTTAATTGAGGTCTGCTTAAGAGGATGGTTCATTTAATTACTAGAATCCAACCTACATGTTACACAGGGCATGGTGAATGAGGCTAAAGCTGGCAGCTTGAAAATGGGGTACAAAATAAAAGCAGCCACCAGACCACCGAGTAACCAGAGAAAGAATTTAGGGAACACTTGCCTTAAGGAACCTTTAACACAGCATAGTATGAAATGCTGCTGGGTTTGGCCAATTTCCTATTGCTCAATGAAAAGAGATTTCATTTCTAATTATGGGTAAGCTATTTTTGTCATATTCTCCTACAGGGTCACTACTTCCAATACAGAATTTATTAATCTGGGAAACATTTTGAAAAATAGTTGAGATTAAGACTGATGGGTGCTATTTTAAATTATACTCCAAAGAGAGATGCTGAAATAAGCAAGTTAGTGCATCCTTCGGTAAGTTGACAGGTGGTGGTGAATTGTAGCAAGGGGAATTTAGCTCCAGGCCAAAATTAAGTCCAATAAAGCATAGCTTTATAATCATTTCTATGGCTGCAAAACCTGGTTCTGTTAGCACAAGAATATTTAGTTTCTAGAGAAATTTTGTTTGAATGCCTCTAAATTAGGATACCATTCAAGGAAGAGCTGTAATAGCATGTCTGTTTCTATAAAAACATTTAGACTTGTATTTCCCTTTCCTTGGTCTGGGTGTTCATCACCTCATACTTAAGTTACAATAGTCTTTTAACTAACCTCTTTGATAATCATTCCTACATCTATCCCATCTGCAAGCTTTGACCAATTGATCCTTTCTAAAACATCACTTGTACCCTGTCACTCATTATCCTCTATTGCTTAAGAATCTACAAAGTCTCCTTGCTGTCCACTGAGTAAATCCCATATAATTCAATGGGGAATTCAACTGTCCCCATCCTATATATTCAATCTGAAAGTAAATCCCCTCAGTCCTACTGATTCCAAACTCCCCCTTATCACATAGACAGACATAGATTTTCCTTGTACTTATTCTTTCTCAATCCATACATTTTGTTTTTCAATGTCTAGCACAAAATCACTTCTTTAATGAACTTCTTACAGGTAGCTCCCTACTCCTTTATTTAGCTATTAATTCAACACCTGTTTTCAATGCAGCACAGAATACATGTTTCTAACAACCTTAACTAATTGCCTTACAATTGCACTCGATTTTTTTCATGTACATGTATTGGCTTCTCAATTAAATAAAAAATTCCATGAGGGAACACATGGATTTTCATTGCTGTCGTTGTCATGTTGTTTGTTGTCACATGATTCCCTACATCCTAACACAGTGTTAGGCAAGCAGACTGGGCCTAATAAGTATGTGTTAGAGGAAGTGAAACATTTTCTACATGGCAGAGTGCAAAGTGCACCAGATTAAGAAGGTGTAAAACAGGTCTGGTCTTCACTCTAGGTAGTAGTATAGTAGTGTGTAGTGTTGAGCAAATCACTTAACTTCTCTAAGACTCACTTTATAAATTTGCAAGCTAGGGGTAATAACAGTATTTTCCTTGCCTATTACAAAAGCATAATGTGAAGAAGGAATTAAATAATATATGTAAAAGTGTTTTTTTTTTCCAAAAAAGGTATTTCCATATTTTAACATATTTCTATATACAGTGTGGAAACCTATCTTCCTCGATCATGGAGATATTTTTAAAATTAATTTTTATTTGGCTGATGTAGTAAGCAAGTGAAAAAAATAATGGAAAACAATATGAAAAGTGAATTATAGTATGACCAAACAAAAGACTATATGGAATGGTTCAAGGTAGTTTTATTCATAATAGCTCAAAGCTTAAAATAAACCAAACATCTATCAACAGGTTAATCATAAGCAACTTGTACCATCCTCATCCAATGAAGAACTACTTAGGAGTAAAACAAGAATGAGTCAGAAGGAATGAATCACAAAAGTATTATGCCAAGCAGAAGAAGCCAGACCACCCCACCCCACCCCCCCAAAAAAAAATACATGTTGTATGCTTCCATTTAGATAAAGTTCCAGAAAAGATTAATTCAACTATAGTATCAGATGAGCAGATTGGTGGTTACCTGATACCAAAGGTGGGAACAGGATTGGGATGGGACATGAGGACTTTTTTGAATTGATTGAAATGTTCTATACCTTGATTGTCGTAGTGATACCATGAGCATATATACTTGTCAAAAGTCATGATATATGTCTTAAATGGGTACATTTTATTGTACATGAATTTTACCCTAATTAAAAATTTTAAAAAGTGCATTTCAAATTGATGTGTGACTTCACTGTTGTTCCTACAGAGAAAAAGAGATTGACATGAGTACTAAGTAGGCTCCATGTCCAATGTGGAGCCCAATGCAGGGCTTGCACTCTGACCCTGAGATCAAGACCTGAGCTGAGATTAAGAATCAGACACAACCAACTGAGCCACCCGGGTACCCTGATTGACATGAGTATCAAGTGTAAACTTATTTTACAAATGAGAGAAAGAATGAATTACTTCCTGTTTCAAGTAGCCTTGAGGATTTTCGCCAATAGGTCACTACTTTGGCAGCAAAGAAAGCGCAATGCAATGGAATTTGTTCACAGGCCTTTGAGATCTTAATACATCTGCCAAGATTAGATGAATTATTTTTTTCTTATTGATGAACTAAAATTCCCCTTTTTCAGGGTTAAAAGAAGAGTATTATTATCTCATGGGGAAAAAAGGAGTATCTAAGATCAGATTTCAATAGACCACAAAATGACCAGCCCCTACACTGCAGAATTTACATTTCTAGACTCTCAAAAAATCAGCAAAAGCTGATAACTGTACAGCTTCTGTACTCTCCAATTATCTCCTTTCAGAGCCAGAACACACAAACAGTTTTTTGCATTTAATTAAGTATTGCAATTCCAGATTATCTTTGATTAATGAAGAGCAATACAGCGTATAGCTAGAATTATGTGATTATTTCACAATTGATCTTTAATTATTCCATCTGATAATAATTTCACTAATTTTTCATAATGTTCTCATCTAGCTTCTTATAAATGAGCTATAACAATTAATAATTTTCATTAATTTTCCTTGAAAATGATGTGAAGTTTTAGATAGAACTCTTAACCTTCAAAAACTGTTTTTAAATTTTTAATTAAAGGATGAGCTGAACTATCGTATGGAAAAACTGCATGATCTCTTCATATATAGCAAGTCAAGTAAACACTCAAACATTGCTTCTTTTTGTTAAGTTTGGAAGTTGGTACTTGGATGATTGGTAATAAATCATCTGTTTTTTATTCTCCTTATAATTTTGGTAACTTGGATTTCAGTGTCAGACACATGTTGGCTTTATGCCAATTTGACCCTTCATGTATGACTTGGGCCAATTTATTTAACCTCTCTAAACTACCGTAGCAGACCATCATGTGGGAAGTTAGAGCTTTCATTGGGAATGAGGTGGTGTTTTAAGACATGGGATTGGGTGAGGCCACCTAGGGTGAGTGTGTAGAGGGAAGGAGCAAGGTCAGAACATTTAGGCACTCCACTCCCAGTCAAACAGAGCAGGAAAATAAGAAGGTCCAGACTATGGGGTTGGAGGAAAAACCAAAGAATGTCATGAGAGACAAAGAAGGTAGAAGGCTTAAGGGGGGACCTGGGTGGCTCAATCGGTTAAGTGTCTGCCTTCAGCTCAGGTCATGATCCCGGGTCCTGGGATTGAGCCTTGGTCTCCCTGCTCAGCGAGAAGCCGGCTTCTTCCTCACCCTTTGCCATTTCCCCCACTTGTGCTCTCTAGGTTCTCTCTATCTCTCTGTCAAATAAATAAATAAAATCTTAAAAGAAGAAGGAGGAGGAGGAGAGGGGGAGGAGGAAGAGGAAGAGGAAGAGGCTCAAGAATAAGCCTACAATGTACTAAATACTTCTAACATTCATTATTCCATTTAACCTTAACACAGCCCTTTGAAGTACACTGTCAACCACATTTTTAAAAATGAGGACAAGAAATCATACCAAGGTCATCCAGCAAATGAGGGCAGAGCTAAGACCTTAATCTAAAGCTATCTGATTCAGAAGCCATTGTCATAAACACCGTGTTAATCAAATCATGTGTTCATAGCCTTCATCCTTGTGCCTGATTCATAGTATGTACTCATTGAATGGAGACTTTCTATTCACTGTTATAAACACATAAGCTTTCCCACTGCCATTTCTTGCTATATAAATTGAGACAACATGCATGACTTTGATATGGCTTAGGCAGGAGACAAAAAGTGACCTGGAGACCATGTGATTAAATAATCTGATCTAGCGATTGAGATTTTTGGAGGCTGTTTGAACTGCTGGAACTCATGAAAGGAGACAGTAGGACTAATGAACGTTGATGGACCCATACCTTTGTGCTGAGAATTTCATCCTAATTATATTTTGAGGATATGACTTCCAATTTGTTGGAAAACATATTGCCATTAATTAATATTTAGAAATCCATGCATTGCTTTCAAACACATGTAAAGTAAAATATTTAAAGTAAAAATATTTGCCATTTGTTAAGAATGTCCATTGTGCTAGGCATTGTGCTGAATATTCATTGCACATTCCTCAACATTGTGAGATAAGCATTAACCCCATTTTCTATATGAGAAAATTGAAATTTCAGGAGTTTGAGTAACTTTGCTGATGGTCATGGCAACTTGGAAATGGCAAAACCAGGACTGAAACTCTGAAACTTATGTCCAAAACTGATTGTTTGGTTAAGAAGCAGAAGACTGGCTTAATGGGCATTGAAAGTTCTTATAGATAAATGAATTTTCCCAAGTAGTTAATATAACACTTCAGGAAACCAAATTTTAAACTTGTTAATTGTTAAGGAGTAGAACTCTTCCCAAAATTTTTGTATGTCTTTCTGCAATCTTTAGTAGAGAACAGTAGATAAGGGTTTACATTTTCTTGATAGCATAAAGCATTCATTATAATCATTAGTCATAGTACCATGTCACAGGTGTGAGACTCAGCAGGTTGTAGAGTTAAATGAATTATACCTCTATAGTAAGAATTTATTTTCTTCAAAAGATCCTTTAGTGATAGCTGACTTTATTTAGGACATTTGCATCTTTCTTTATAAAAAAAAAATAGGGGAAAAACGGTATTTGCATATCAAACCTCTGGAAAGACATACAGCGAACTTTGTACAAACTATATTAAAGAATCAATACTCAAAATATCTCCAAGCAATTTCCTCCTCCTCTAGAAAATGATCTTGTTTCATAGTGCTTTACTTTTCCTTTGTCTTGTCAACAAGAGTCAGAATGTAGTATAGGATCTCTGCATTAGTGACACAAGGAATGAAATCCTCTTCTTATAAGTCTACATCTATAGGGCTTTCTGATTTACTCACAGTGAACCCACTGATGGTGATGGAGTGTCAAAAATCCAGCACCACTGAACAGAGTCTTAAAGAGAGCCTTAAAACTTGCAAATTATTTATAACTACAAGTTGATAACACAGAGCTAGACTGCATGTTCAATTAAAAAAAAAAAACTATTCAAAGAGATTAGGAGTAAAAATGTAATCATTTGACCTTTAAAGTTACAACAGGCTTCAACACTCTTTCAATACAGTACTTCAATATTCTTATTAAGATTAAATCAAGGGATCCCTGGGTGGCGCAGTGGTTTGGCGCCTGCCTTTGGCCCAGGGCGTGATCCTAGAGACCCGGGATCGAATCCCACGTCGGGCTCCCGGTGCATGGAGCCTGCTTCTCCCTCTGCCTGTGTCTCTGCCTCTCTCTCTCTCTCTTTCTCTGTGTGACTATCATAAATAATAAATAAAAATTAAAAGAAAAAAGATTAAATCAAGTAAATAGCAATATCAGTACCTATAAAGAAGGTTAAAAAAAAAAAGTACAGGACACCATCTCTTCTCTCTCATGGTAAACTTTCCTTAGTGTGACAGCAGATTAGTTTTAGGACCATTCTGAAAAGATCATTCATTGAATGTACCAAAAAAAAAAAAAAAATCAAAGGATTCTTACTTTGTTAAATTGGCATATTAAAAAGCTCAGGAATATGGGTAATTACCAATCACTCATTATTTTTATAGAAATCTAGAGTTTATGGTAAATTACCTGAGGTTCATTTTAACTAGTTTAAAATAGGTTTAATCAGTCATTTAAAACTGTTCAAAAAAATTTAAAAATAAAACTGTTTAAGTGTTGGTTTTATGCAGGTCTTTGCTCTGAAATATCCATTAAGTGTTTTGTTTTGGCTGTATGAGTTGTTGGTTTATTTCTACTGGTTGTATTTAGCTTTCTACTGTGTCCCATTTAAAAGCTATAGGCACCAAAGTTACGAGAACACAACGTTTTTTTTTTTTATACACATATACTTTTTTCCTCTCCCCACCTCTTCCTTCCTTACTATCTATCTCTCGTTCCACTTTCTGTTCCTCTTATTTTCTCCTTCTTTATTTCTCTCACCTACTGAAAGTCAATTACATAAAAGGCACCCTGTCTGGGCTTACTCAAAGAAATAATTAAAATTAGTTTCCTTAGAGCAGTACTCTACAGTCTTCCTTCAGGTTTGGACTACATGCTTGGGAATGCATTTTAAACTACATATTTTATGTTATATGCCTTAAGTTATAACTTATATGTTCTACTATAACAAAGCTTAGCTTTCCATTGCAGTAAAATGAATGACTTCTAGTCATTCCCAATTAATCCTTCCCATCATCTGTCCTGGTGAACACAAAACTAGATTAGGTGAAAACAATGATTCACAGTCTCAGAAGCTATGGCAGAAAGCGCAACCTGACTGATTCTTTTACTAAGTGCCCTGGCACCTGCTTCTACTGCAAATCTGTCCAATGGTAGAGTAATCTCTAATGGAGCACCCCAGGGCCCTAAGGTGGTATGGAGATGTAAGCGGCCTATCAAGGAGTTGTCCATCCTCACTTTTCCTTCCTTCTACCTAGCTTTCTCCACTACTCTTCAGACTGTCAAGCTCCTTTGCTTCTTCACGGCTGCTTCTGTTACCTGTGGCTTCTCTTTTCTGTTCCTCTTTAGCTTTCTTCCTTTTATGGTTTTTCCTTTCTTCTTCCATGACTCTCAAACTTCTACTTGAGCAGCTTGATTTTCATAGCAGATAAAAGATTTTTCTATGCTTCCTCTTAGTCATGTAAGGAACAGCATTTTACTTCTTAACACTTGGATATTTGAACCTCTGACCTAATAATTTACCCATCAGGAAGTCATGTTACACAATGATAAAGAACTCAGTCTATGGAATCAGATTAAATCTTGGCTTTACCATCTCTAGCTAGATAACCTAGGGTGAGTTGCTTAATATCTCAGAGACTTAGTTTCTTCATGTGATAATTAGAAATAGAAGTAACAATACTTATTCCATACAGTGACCATGTTGATTAAATAAAATAAACTAAAGTATTTATTTATTTATATTTTTTTTAAACTGAAGCATTTAAAACAATGACACAATAAGCACTGTCTTAATTATTTAAAAAGTTATGTTGTATGTTGCTCAAGATTTGCCTCCCTTTTTACCTGTGCAAGGAATTGTTTTAAAAAGACAACCACTTGTAGGTTTTGATTTCCTGATGATGCCTGATATCATCTTTTCAGATACTCTGAGCATCTATTGTAATGATTTTTGATAGCATATGTTATTTTTAATCTATACATGTCCTTGAAGGACAATGAACTTTCACATAACACATATTTGTTGTTCTAGGTCAGCAAACAGTCCCTTGTTACGTTCAGTTAGAATGGGCACATCTGTATCTGTAAAAATGATAAGCAAGTTGATATAATATGAAAGACAGCCTTCAAATTAATGTTTAGAAGCACAGTGGAACTACATTTTTTCTTTCCTATGCCACCAAAACTTTTATTCATCACTTATTGAGGAATTTGATCACAACTTACACTTGATGCAGATGAATTCTAATAGAAAACATACAACACTTTATAAGTGCTAAAAATGAACAAAGGGCAAAGACATATCAGGAAAAGAAAGCAGCATGGGGGTAATTCTGTTAAGAGTGGCTTAAAAGCCTGTATTGTACTACTGCCACGTAAGAAGGGAGAGGCTGCTGCCAAACATATTGCTGAAATGAGAATTGTTTAAACTACAAAAAGCATGACAGCTCCATGTGAATATCTTAAAGTCCCAAGGTCACTTACAAAGGAGAACCAGGTGGTGAAACATTGCAGAGGCAAAAATTATAGTCATAGCTTGACTCCAGTTACTCTGTTTCAAAACCAGAAATTTTCTTCTGCATCCAGATTAATGCAAAAAAAAAATGTAAAAAACAGAAGGTTGAGAATGTTTTGTTGGTTACTATGCCTCTTTCTTCCCTGATTATCTTTTTTGGTACCTTGCATCAGAATAACCTCTGCAATGGAACAATTCATATTTCAAGACCCCAAATAAATAAATATTACAAAATCAGGATCTTCATATGACTGGCTCCAGACTTGTTCAGTTTCAAAACGTTCCTCAGGTTTTTCTAGGAGGCTTCTCTGTGGGGGTTCACTGGTCTAATCACATCAGTTATGAAGATGAGGTAAATAAAGGCCTAGAAAATTGGGGGCAGGAGAATTAAAATTCCTTGGTCATCTACATACTACATGGAGATCCAGAATGGAGTAGTGATTAAAAGCATTGAAACAAGGCCCACTGCCACAAATGGCTCCCTTTGCTTGATAAAGTCAAACTTTTTCTCCCTCAGTTTCCTCATCTGAGCAGGGGGCCTAGCAGGTAAAGTTTACATTAGCAGGTTAAGTTGTGACAATTAGCTGAATTAGGACACGTCAAGTCCAAAAAAACAGAACCTAGCAGAGAGAGTGTACTCAATGTACAATAGCTGAGTTAATTAGGTGACAACTCTTTGCTAAGAATTTACATGTTATATTGTTAATCCTCATGTAACCCCTGAGTAGAGGGTCATATTATTCCCATTTTACAGATGGAAAAACAGATTCAGGAATGTTAAATAACCTATCAGAGAACACCCATCAGTATGCAACTGTGTAGCCATTCAAAACCCTTTTTGCATAACTCTAAAAAGCCAATCCCATCACACAGCGGTCAGTTATCATTTGGTTTTCAGGAAAAGTACAATAGAATATTTTTTTTTTTGGCGATTGAAGACATGAAAATGAACCAAAGCCTTTAAAAAGTTACTATAACCTACCTTTTTCTACAAACTAGAATGATCCTTTTTATACATTTGCCTTCTGTTTTTAAAGTAATAATACTGAAATGAATGTATCTGAAAGGACCACACTCTCTTGGGCATATATAAATGTCCCTGGCATGAATTGCATGTGTAACTGTGATTGTTTTGGAGAAGAGGAAGAGAAAAAAAAAGAAGAAGAAGGAATGTTGCCATCTGCCTTTAGGTAAAATTCTGTAAAATTATTTTGAGCTTCCTATAGTTGCTGGTTTCTGTATATACTGAGAAAATTGCCAGAGCACCTGTCACCCATCCAAACTAGAACTGACCACGATGGCTGGCGAAGCTTTGTTCCTCTGCACCAGTGCTACTTGACTGGATTTCCACCATGCTACTTTTGTCTTACCCATCAAAAACTCCAAAGGCAACATCTATAGGTGAAATAGTACAAGAATTTTATCAAAAGAAAGTAAAGACTAATAGTGCATGAATTTCTCAAATCCAAACTGGAGTCCAAAGGGAGACTTCATCCAGTAGAAACAAGCCACCCATGCAAACCATCTGTAGAATAACCACACGACAGACCCAGTGGTGATTTCATAGTTGCCAATAAAACAAGCTTAGAAGCCTCCCAAGGAGACAAATGTTTTTGAAAAATATCTTCCACCACTTAGCATATGGATCTATGATTGCTGCCCAAACAAAAGGATAAAGCAAGGTAGGACAGAGTTGTAACTGAAAAATACTTTTCCTTGTTGCTTTTGTTATAATAAAGAGATGCTTGCTTTTTCAATTCTTTTTCCCTTTTAGAGCCTCCAGAAAGAGGGCCAGTCTTTCTGATCAATGTTGGGTTTAATATCATTCATTCTGGTGCTCAAGGGAACTGGATTCATTAAGAAGATGCAGATCTTGATTTTCCTATCATTTTAAGTTTCAGCAGCTTGAAATATTCTCCTGCTGAAGGAGATAGGAGAAGGCCAATAGAGGAGCTGGCAAACATTTCCATTTAAGTCTCTTCCCATTTTCTCTACTCTACGACTTGATACCAAGCAGTTTTTCCTCTGCTCTTTGCATGGAGCTTTGGAATTGTGAAACCAGAAGGTCTAGTCTGCAGGGCAGAGCAGCATTATGCATTACCCTGCCATGCACCCTGTGGCTGATGGGGTAGAGGAAATCACAAGCTTGGAAGGGCATTTGACTGGAACCTCCTTGGCTAGAGGCACTGAAAAGAAGGGATGCCTTACTGGCAGAACCTAACAATCCCGTCATATTCTTACCCATCTCCCAGCTCCACCCTTTGTTGTTTTCTTCTTCTCCTTAAAGAAAAAAAAATGCATATATAATATTTGAAAAAGAAGACAAGGTGAGGAAAAGAAAACATACCTCTTCCTAATCTCTAATGCAACAAAAGACAATGTGTCCAGAAGTGAAAAATCTTTGTTTGAATGATCTCATCTAGTCTTGCCAAATGCTACCCAGTGAATCACAATTAACTGGGTGCCTAATTAACTCCAGTGAAAAATCAGGCATCATACAGTGAATAATTCAGAATTCATATGAAATACTCAAAAGGGAACCCCAAGTCTCAACATTTTTAAAAGAATTCATTTTTACATAGGTGCAATGTTAAAATTTGCTTAAAATTGTGAACAAATAAACTGATATTAAGAGTAAAATGTGTCTCTGTCACCAGAAGCAGCAGGAAAGCAGAGCTTAAGCAGTGTGATATTACAGGTAAGTAAGCAATAGGAAAAAATAGCCAGTATATTACAACCTCCAGTGGACAGAGAATATTCCATCATATGGAGACCTTTACAAGAGGATCAGCATCAGTATAGGATCCAGGATCAGGAACAATATAGATTTATTCTATAGTCAGCAGATAGGTTTTCAAAGTGAAAAAGGGTATTTTAGGGAGCACAGGGTATTTTAGGGAGAAGAGGGACACAGAACAAATAGATCTAACCATTCCTTCCTTTACAGATAACACAAGCTGATTCCATAAGACTTATAATTATAAGAATATGAAACAAATATATACAATCAGGTGCAAAATTATATTAGATGCTATAAAAGTGCTACTGGTATTAAAAGTGAAGGAAAAATCAGTGAGGTCTACAGTTCTGACGGACGATCCAACAGAAGTGGAAGTTGAGAAGAATGTAAAAGTTGATAGCACACCATTGAGGAAAAGTTGGGGCAAAGATTTTCACATAAGAGAAAACTCATGAGCAAAGACACGTAAGTTGGAATGAGCAAGTTCTGAGTAGGATAAAGTAAAACAGGCAGAAGAGAAGTATGTGGCACACAGAAAGAATTTTGAGATATTAGGATAAGCCAGTTGATGAGACAGGTGGAATAAAGTTGTATAATTTGAACTTTATCCATTGGGTTCTCTAAAGCCATTTAATTATACTAATAGTAGCATTATTACTAATAAATAATTTGTATTTATTAAGTAATCCTTAAAAGATAATAGGCACTGTCTAAGCATTTTGTATGCATTACTTCCTAAAATTTTCCCAACAACTTATATGACAGGAAACATTATTTCCATATTAAGATGAAGCATTACAAAGTCAAAGAATTTGGGAAAATTCTTTAGGTCCATGCTAGAGGATCAAAGATATTTCACCTCATAACTTATGAGAAAGATGAAATCTAGTGTTTTCCACAGCAGCAGTAATTACTGAGTGCATATTAGAAGCTATTTGCTCTTAAGGTTACACATAAGAGACATGTTATATGATTTCCCAGAGAGGTATGTCATAATTCGAGTCCCTACAAGATTAAGACCATACTAGTTGTTTTACTTATAACTTATCAAATACTGCAGACCCCTGCAAGTAGACCCCCCAACACACATAATCAATAATTAAACTAATATACAGAAAAGCTAGATAGACTGGCAGAGCTTGAATTCATATCCAAATCAATCTCTTTCCTAAACAAGAGGTTGGCAAACTATAGCCTGCAAGTTAAATCTAGCCCACAGCCTGCATCAGTATGGTTCATGAATTAAGAATGATTTTTACATTTTTACTTTTTAAAATTATTTATTTATTTAAGAGAGAGAGAGAGAGAGTACGTGTGCACACAAGTAGAGGGGAGGGGCAGAAGGAGAAGCAGACTCCATGCTGAGCATGGAGCCAGACTTGGGACTTGATCCCAGGACCCTGCGATCATGACCTGAGCCCAAGGCAGACACTGAACCAACTGGGCCACCCCGGCACCCCAATTTTTACATTTTTAAATGGTCAAAAAAGGGCAGCCCAGGTGGCCCAGCGGTTTAGCATTGCTTTGGCCCGGGACGTGATCCTGGAGACCCGGAATCAAGTCCCATGTCCGGCTCCCTGCATGGAGCCTGCTTCTCCCTCTGCCTGTGTCTCTGCCTCTCTCTCCCTCTCTCTTTCTCTCTCTGTCTCTGTCTCATGAATAAATAAATAAATAAAATCTCTAAAAAAATAGAAAAATAAATAAATGGTCAAAAAAATCAAAAGAAGAATATCTTATGAGACATGAAAATTATATGAAATTATAATCACTGTGTCCATAAATAAAGTTTTACTAGAACACCATGCACATTTGTTTAGGTAGTGTTTATGGCTGCTTTCATATAACAATAACAGAGTTGATTAGTTGTGACAGAGACTGGCCTGCAGAGCCTAAAATATCCGCTATCTGGCTCTGTATAGATCAATTTTGCTGACCCTGTCCTGAATCATGATCTTTCTGCTCTATCTTTTGCCTTTCAGTGTATTGTTCTATCCCTAAAATGTACACATCTGACAGAGCAAACAGAACACCACAAAAAGTAGGGGACATTTCTCCATCACTTTTAATTTCAGATGTGTAATAACTGGCATATTGAAGGCTATTTATTTTCTTCTCGGCTGCGGCACTGAAATGCAAATGCAGAGTGACAGGAAAAAAATGTGCTATGGTAGTATTTTATGAAGATTTTTCTGGGAGAATAAAAAGTAAAATGGATCTGAGGCAAGACAACTTGGAGGATACTTTCAGTGATTCAGGCATCAGGTGTCAAAGTCTCAAGCTGCTGGGATATTTGTGGAATGATCATTATACCCCTAATCTGAGTCATGAAACCAACTGTTTCTCTAGAAGGATATTTGAAAATAAATAAGTGGCCTGTTCTTATATTTTAAGTGTTCATTATCACAGAGAACTATGTGTTTACCTACCCAGGTTTTAAACAACTGGCTACTTAACAAAGAAATTTAACCTATGTTAGTTCTTAATCTATTTATATTAAGCCTAACGTTAAGGGGACCATTCTCCAAAATCCCTCAACTTCATGTGCTACATACACCTCTTATGATAAACTTGACTCAAAACTATGCACTGCAAAGCTCTTCATTCAACTAGTCCATGCCTTGGTATTTAGAGACAACCTCTGCCAAGATTTCAGTCATAAGCAATGTGGAGACATTGAATATAGTCATCAGTTTTATATCCACTGTGTCTCATGTTCTCAAAAATTAAGGCAGAGATTGGACAAAGCTTGTATCTCACTGTTGCATGAGAATCAAAAAAGCAAGGTTTGACATCTGAGGCACTAATTACCAACTTGGAGTCATAGAGTGTCAGACTATAGCCCACAACCTTTTATAGGTAGCAACTCCTAACAGCAACAGCAACAAAATGTTTAAAGAAAAACATTGGGGCTTGGTATTTGAGACTCTGATTCTGAAAAATCTGTTTGTTTGAGCTAATGTGTCACACTGTCAAGTTTGTGTCAACCATAAAGGTGATTTGGCAAAATGACAATCCATTTAAGGTAAAAATAAATGTGCTTTCCCTTAAACTGCAGTTTGTTTAACCTTATTTTAAAAATAAACTGCTAAACAAATATGGAAATTTGGGGCATCATCAGTTGTCCACATTTGAGCACCACTATCTAAAAAATCATCCACCAAAAGCTTTTAAGAAGGTGCTCTGCAGTGCTTTTTCATTAAGGTCAGTCTGTCTGGTAATTATTGCCTGAGAGTATTGGGACTGTACTTGCTCTTTCTTTCTGTGCTAGGGAAAGCCAAGGGAACTGCCCCATGCCCCACCCCACTTTCTGGTTCTAAGTGAAGTTTTTCTGGTGTCAGTCTATGCCCCAGCATCTTTGGGGGGTTGAGAGCCCAAATGTTCTTCCCTATCAGGTCATCACTTTTCATTTCAAGAGTCCTATTGAGCAGAGTCAAAAGAGCAACCTCCATAGAGGCTGGCAGGAAGAAGTGAAAGGGATTTCAGAAGAAAAGGACCATGGGGTCTTGCATTTATTTGAAAAGGGCCAGGGATAAAATGTTAGGCGTCATCAAACAAATACACTCTAACAGGACTTTGCCATCTGGCCCACTTATCCTTGGGGGCAGATTGAAAGGGCTTGGGAAGTCATCTTTACTTAGCTATATACATAGATTAAATAAGCAATATTTCCCATATATAGGTAGGGTATTTTGTCAAATATTTGCAGATACCATGATTAATAAAACAGAATTTCATTTAAAAACATTCATAATTTTCGCCTTTATATATGTTTTAAATAAACAGTAACTAACGAAGTACAACCAAAACAATTTGGAGGTTTGAGATAGGTTTTGGTATTTTAAAAAGATACTCATACTCAAAAATCTTGGGAATCATGTGCCTAAGACTTTAGAAAAAAACATCCAAAATATAAGAGGAAAAAATATATATTTTTCCATGGTTAGTGATGCAAAGAACATATGGAATTTATCTTCTAAACTAGTTAAGCTTCTATAGTGGATTATTAACCAGATGGTTTCAGAAAAGAGATGATCACTGTGAACCAGCATAAATTTACTACAAACAAACAAATCTAATTTCCCTTGACAAAAGGGTTACTACACCGATTGGCCGAAAAAGTACTGTAGATACTCTTTATCTAGATTTCAATAAAACAGATGACAAAGACTCTCCTGATATTCTTGTGGGCAAAAAGAAAATGTGGACTAGATAATAATATGGGGTATCAGTTGGAACACTTGGCAAATGAGAGAAACTTATGCCAGTTGGCTAAAGCTAGAGAGTTCATGTTATGGCTTTTGCAACAGAAAAATCTAGACCTGGCTTTGAATCTAGAACAGCTGGGTGAGGGTTTGGTCTCTTTCTCTTTATCTCTTGGCTCCACTTTCATATGTCACTTGAATGCTTAGCTAGGCCCTCTCCATATGGTGACTCCAAGCAATTCCAATCTTAAGTCCTCCCAGTTTCAATTTCAGCAAAAGAGTCTCTCTTCCCAGCAATTCCACAAAAGGTCAAGAATTTAATCTCACTAGAATGACTTAGATTATGTGCCTAATTCTGTAGCCAGCAGTAGTCAGTACTCTCATTGACCAAGTTAGGTCATATGACACTCTGGGAACCAGGGATAGACTTAACTCAACATTTATATCAAAATTATATGAAGTGGTAATGGCAGAAGAATGTTTCCTTAAGAAAAATGTATTTCTAAAGGAAGGAGAAATGGATGTTAGATAGCACAAACAACAGATGTCTATACTTATGGTTAGGTATTGAAAGATTTTATATATGTATCAGTATATCAACATAGAGAAATCTTTGATGCACACCTTGGGTCTTTATATTTGGTGTTGCAGTTTATTGAAGTCACTGAATAAATGTTTATGATATTTTCCGCTGATACAAAAGTTTACTAAATGTGTTGGATGCCTTAATTATGATTCAAAAATGACCTTGACATGTTAGATCCATGGGCTAAAACCAAGATGATGGAATTTTACATTCTTAAGCGAAAGGTTTTGTGCTGACGTCCAAATAATCAGTTATATAAGTAGAAGGTATAGAAAGTGTATGTGACAGAAGTTGTTTCAAAAAACAAAAAACTCAAGTCACCACAAGCTCAAAGTAAGACAGCTAAAGCAATCTTTTGGCTTCAGTATAATGTAGTATTCAGATCAAGTTCAGTAACAGTTTCCCCTTTTGTATAGGTTCTATCTGATCCAAAACTTATGTAGCATTCTGGGTATTCCATTTTGATTTGGGGTAATCTCCTTCTACATGCTTAACATAGTTCACAGTTATATATTTGTGCTGTTCTATGATTCACGTTTATCTCCCTCCCTCTTCTCAAATAAAATTTTCCTGAAGGCATGGTCTGGTGATAGGTGTGTGTGTGTGTGTGTGTGTGTGTGTGTGTGTGTGTGTAGGTTTGTGTGTTACCACTGGATCACCAAGTGGTGGCATCAACAAATACGTTTTCTAGGGAAAAAAAGAAATTTGAGAGTATCCTGAAGAAGATGAGGAAAATGGAAGATAATTTGGGAACTCTCATGAAAAAAGAAAGATGAAGGAACAGACATGCTGAGCTTGGAGAAGGATACTGAATATTATGGTATCTGTCTTTAAATTTTTGAAAGGCCTGTGGACGAGCAATTGATGTGCATAGAATAATGCCCCCTCTTTTTCTTTAACCATCCAAATTGAACTTATATGAACATCTCTTCAGAATGTTGTACAAGAAGTTTCAACTGGGTAGGAGGAGAGAGGACTAGCTTGTAAGGTTCCTTGCAATTTTGATAGGATGAGATCTTCTAATTCTGCAAGTACTACCAAACTCCTGGGAACCTCATTCAGTACCTTGTCCAGTCATGTCAAATTAGTACCATTCTTGGGAGACAGGATTGTACTGAGCCACACAAAAGTCAGAAACCCTTCTCTGACTGTGCCAAAGGTTTTAAATGATGGCAGGTTTGTCGGCAATGATATGCAACAGAGACTCAATCTCTTAAATATGTAGGAATGAGGCAATCACAACTTGAGTCTATATAGGAAAGAAGCCTGATGCTTCTTTCACAGCACATACAAGTCAAATTTCTGTTTCATTTTTCTTCCTCTCTCCCTTCCTTCCCAAGAATAGAGTTTTGAAACACCTTTTGAAATAAGTAAGCCATTGTCTGGCATTTGGAGAACTTTTCCATGTATTTATTTAGTTTTAAAATTGCATATGGCTTGAAGCAATTATTTATATAACTAGTTTTATATTTGCATATGGACTGAAGTATATATGTCAATTCAAAATTTAAATTATTTCTATTGTGAACAGAACTAGATGCTGACATGTTCTAAATACTCTAAAGAAAACAACTGATCTTTCATTCAAATTTATCTCCCATTTGAAGGGCTGCATCCTCTCTTCTTTAAAAATCTAGATTAGAACCCTCCTACTCACATCAAGACACACCATATTTAGGGTTCTTATCCATTTTTGCTGTCTCATATTTCTATTTATTTTGACAACATAAATCTATTTTCCTGGGTAGTGTGGGATGCCCAACACTGTGCTGTAACTATAACTAATGGCAGGAATTTCCATTTGACTATAAGCAATGACAGGCAACTAGTGTGCTGTCCTCCTGTGTAAACCCATGGAGAACCCAACACAGTCCTGAGCACATAATGGTTGTTTAATCCTTAAAATCAAACAACTTTTTGGGGAAAAAATGATCCTCTTTTCTTGATAATTTTCATCATTTCTTCAAATGCATCTGTGGGAACTCCTGGGGTTTCAAGTCAGTGCTTAGATTCTTTAAAAAGTGTTTTTACAAAGGAATTCATCTATAATCAAAGCAGTAATAATGAGTCAACCTGGGAAACATGATAATTTCTCCTAAGGGTTAAATTGTTTCAAATCAGAAGTCAAAATTATATTTATACTAATGACAACCTTAAAAATGTAACACAGCATCCAATTTTTGCATAAAAATTACACATTTTAAATACCAAAAGCTTGATGTGAATTTTACACTCTGTTTATGTTAAACCAAAAAAGTGAACTTAAAAGTAATCATGTAAATTGAATGATAATAAGAGTTCCTTTATATTTTTAGACTACTTCAAATGAATAATTTAAAAGGCATCAAGCAAAATATTTTATTAACATAAAGTTAATGGTATATTTTTATAGTACCTGATTTTCAAAAATTTGCACTAAGACATTATCATAATCAGCTCATGTCAGTTGTGTGCCATTTTACATACACTATTTTTGAATAAAGTTAATGCACTCATTGGCACAGAAGCTCAGTTTAAATCTCATTCCTGAACTATCACTGCTAGCCTTATTAAAATACTTTTAATTTGCCAACTTCTATGTAAATCTGAGGTGAAGATGGCTTTACTCGTTGAAATGTAATTTCTATCAGCAGTGTTTCTGACTGTATAACAAGGTCACATAAAAAAATTGAGTCGTTTTTGTTAAAATAGGAGGGAAATCATAGGAATCGACAGGTTACCCACCATGAAATGGAGCAGAAAGTATTTTTACTCTGAAATTACATCATGATACAAATAAAACTTTATGGCGGTTACTCTCCTATAAATTAGATATTTATTCCTTTCCCATTAACGTGCTTTTTCTCAATATGTTGGATTGAATTGTAATATAAATCTGTAAATTACACGTGCCAAAGAAAATTGGCCTATTTTCAAATTTGAATTTTCATATGTAACAATTTTATAGTAGATTATATTTTTGATACAAATAGGCAATTATTCAGTAATTTCTCTTTTACATATTAAAAAGAGTAGAATACATAGCCTTTGACATTGCAAACTATTCTGCCCTCCTAATTGACATCTGGTATATAATACTATAATTTTACTGATCTTATAGAAAGAGATAAAAGATACTTAAGTTACAAAGACAGTTTGGAATGTAATTTATGACATCTGTCCCTTTCTCTTTAAAGTAGTTAGCTTGGCAAGTTTCACCATCCAACAGTTCATTTCCTAAGTGTATCTCGGATACCATAATCTCTGCATCTTCCACTGGACTAGCATGGAGTCCATTTGAGTACCTGGGTAAAAAAAGGATTGTCCTACTGGAGAATTTGAAACATCCTTGAGGTTAACTGGTACCTAAGATATATATCTTTCTTTTTTGTCTCGTATCCAGAGTGCTAGAATAAGTGTCATATTCCATCCTTGATTTATCACAGCAAGTCTCAGTGGTATTTTGTATATAAATCAAAGGCGTAGAATAATCCTTTATAAGCTTTTAAACAAATAAACGGACGTGGAGGAAGGATATATTTTTTTTAATTGCTCCTGAGAATTCAAGCCCCATTGGTTGCCCATGAACAAAGAACAATTTTTTCCTATTTTTCCTGATGTTTTAAACTTTCTGTTTTCTTAGCTTCGTAGTGTGTGTGTGTGTGTGTGTGTGTGTGTTTCCCCTCCAGTGTATGTGTTTTAGTCTAATGGTGCTTTTGAGTGCCCAGGGACTGCTGTGATAAGTGCCACAGAAATACTTATGTAGAAAGATAGATTACTCTGAACTGGCTTCCATTCTCCTTTTTCCAAACAAAACTTCTAGTGATGGGGGAAAAAAAATGCCACTAGTTTATAAAAATCAATGGTGTTTTTGTCTGCATAAAGAGAAAAGAATTATGTCAAAAGGAGTGATATAATCAATACCTGAGTCCTAAAAGATGGAGTCTTTTCTTTAGAAGAAAAACAACTTTTTAAAGAATGCCTCAGAAGCATGGTATGTCTTTGGGAATTTCACCTACATAGGTCGTAAGTGACTGGGTCCTTTCTCTATAGGTTTAGAGCTAAGCTTCCAAGGAATTAAAAGTGAATAAATTTCTCAAAAACCTAAAAATAATATATAGAAAGCAGTAAACATAGTATAGTAACACAACATAGGATGAGTGACTGCAGACTCAGGGCTATAGCAACAAACTTGGCATGTTTAATTACCCTTATCAAAAGACTTGGAACTTTGATAATATACTATGTAAAATTGCTGTAGCATTTGAGAATAGTCTGAATTAAAAATTCCAATTGATGATGTGTCAAAATAAAATCTAAAAAACTGAATGAGGGTGAATATGGTGTCCCGGGAGCTTTCCTTCAGTACTTCAGTGTGTTTATAATCACCCAGTAAACATCTGAAGCCCCAACATGTTCAAATGATTAATTTAAAAAAAAGAAACAAAGCAAGAGGAATGTAGTATGTGCAGTCCAGTGGCCTACTTCAAAGATTCCATGACAAGGGAATACTTTGTGATGGAAATTCTTTTCTTCTGGGATTTCCCATTGCCGCTCGATATTCAAGATGCTTTTCTCATATTTTTTCCTGGTATAGTACATAGGACAGCTTTCTCTTCTAAAAAGACCAGACAATAGTTGAAGAAGGAGAAAAGATCATAGAAATCATTACAGAGTTTTAGTTTTGCAGGAACCATGTCACCTTGGGAAGCAAATGCCATGTCTATGCTTTAGTGATGCACATAGTAGTAAGTTAAGTTGCTTTGCATAATGTTTGTGGGCTTTGAACCAAAGAGGAGTATTTTAATTAATTTCAGGTTCTATTTTGCTCATTATTATTAACCACAGACTACTTATGAAACCGCTTAAAAGCTAGCTTATCCCAGGAAAACATCTAGTCTTCCCAACTGGATTTTAACTTGACCTCTTATCCCCATGCTTACCTCCCAAACTCTGTGTGTTTTGTCACTTCATTATCATGCTGATGAATTCAGGCTTGTGACAGTTGTTTATTACCTATCCTAACTCTTCTATTAGACTGTGAGCCTTGGATAACTGGAATCCTCTCTCCTTGTAAACCCTGTTGCTCTGAACTACTCACTGGCCCCAGACCTCATTGGTTATTTTTATGACTCTAGGATTTGTAGATGCTCTTCTTTTTCCTTAGAGATGTTTTCCTCCCTTGTTCACCTGGAAGTTCCAATTACTTTCTCTAGGAATATGCCCAAGTCCTATCCCATTTTGGCCAACTGAGCAAGATGTGATATTTCCCTGGGTGTGCCCTGGCAGCACGTTGCACATATCTTCCATTCAGCACACATCATATAATAATTTCAATTGTTCTCTCTCCTCCATTCTTAAGCATTCTGTGTCTTTGTGGCCCAAATACTGAGCAGAGTTCCTGGCATAAAAATAGATGCAAGATAAATGTTTGTTGCTTGCCTTTGTATCTTTTACATTGCCTCACATAAATTTTTTGTTATGAACAGAAACTAAATGAGATTGGCTAAACAGAATGATATATTTTCCTAAAATTATCTCTACCGTTATAGAATAAGCATCACAGAATAAATATACTGGGTGTATGTTCAGTTTATAGCCGTCTCCCCTTCCCTGTTCTTCCCATTCCCCTACATATGGGTACAGAGCAAGGTACCTAACCCAAGCTGGAACACAGAGAATTTCCTTTCTAAAAGTGAAGAGAGTGAAGAAGAAGATAGAGAGAAGTTTCCCATTGAGAGTCGGCCTTTGAGTGACCAGATTCGTAGCATGTAACTTTGACCTGCCAACAACTATATTTAATCCGGCAGACTCAAGAGAATAAGGGAGCTTGTTTGGAGAGACATTTAGAGAGGAAGAGAAAGGAAATATGAAGGGAAAGGTCTAGACGGTCTTCCTGCTTATGGTTCAAGACCTATATTAAGGGACTGACAACGCTGATTTCCTTGGGTGCTGTGAAATATCACTATATTCTTATAATGAACTCTCTCTGTTCTACCTAGCGCAGTTTGGTTTGTTACTTAAGACAAAAATGTTACTAATCATTTCAGGAGAAAAAAAGTGTTCTTGGGCACGCAGAGTATCTCAGGGAAGATGACTGTCAGTTTAATTGTTGTATATCTCTCATTGCCTGTATTAATCGTCTATCACTGCTGTAACAAATTATGTCAGATGTGGTAGTTTAAAACAAGATTTGTTATCTTACAGAGTTCTGAAGGTCAAAAGTCTGACATAGATCTCCATGGGCTAAAATGATGGTATTAGTGAGGCTGTATTGCTTTCTGGAGATTCCAAGGGGGAATGAATTTCCTTGTCTTTTATAGCTCCTCAAGGCTGCCCACATCCCTTGGCTGATAGTTTTCTTCCTCCATCTTCAAAGACAGGAACAGTGGGCTGAGTCCTTGTCACATCACATCACTATGACTTTCTCTTCTGCCCCCATCTTCCATTTTTAAGGACTATGTGATAACATTGGACCAACCCAGAAAGCCCAGAATAATCTCCCTCTCTCAAAATCCTTAACCTAAAAACATCTGCAAAGTTCCTTTTGCTATGTAAGGGAACATAGTCACAGGTTCTGAGGATTAGGATATGGACTTTTTTTTTTTTTTTTTTTTTAAGAGAGAGACATTATTCTATCTACCACACTGTCTCTTAACACCCAAAACATATTATGTTTATACTTGCATTATTGAATACCCCAAATCCTCCCCTGCTACCCCCCAAAACAAAAACAAAACCCAAATAGAACATAAGTTCCCTAAAAGCTTGAAATGTGTCTTATTTACTGCCATTTCTCCCAGTACTACAAGAAGGCCTGGTACAGTGTAGGTATTCTATAAATATCTGATGCAAAATGAATTTAATCAGTCTCTCCACAAATCCTAGGTACTTTTCCCATCTTTCATTATGAAATATAATAATAGCACATCAGTATATGATCTCTTCTTAGGATCACATCTTGTTAGAGCTTATAATGCCTATGTGCATGGGTTTGAGGTCAGACAGACCTGGGCCTAAATTCTGTCTCCATGGACTATTTCTTTGTCTGAGGAAGAAAATGAAAAATACCCAGCACAGTTTCCCAACTGCCAAACACCGTTCTAACCACTTATGCCTGTTATCATTTTATTCTCAGGAAGGAGCAGAGTATCTGCACGGTGGAATCACGGAAAACTTCCTGTAGGAAGTGAAATAGGATATAAGCATGTCTTTCTTCCTGGTCTGTGGCAGGCAGAATAGTGTCTGACTCCAAAGGTCCCAATGCCGTAATCCTCAAATATGTCCCTAGAAACTGAATATGTCAGGTTACCTGGCAAAACGAATCTAAGATTGTAGACCGAATTAAGGGTCTTAGTCAGCTGACCTTCAGATAAGGAGATTATTTAGATTACCCAGGTGGGGCCAATGTGATCACAAAAGTCCTTAAAAGTAAAAGAGGAGGGCAGCCTCGGTGGCGCAGCGGTTTGGCACCGCCTGCAGCCTGGGGTGTAATCCTGGAGACCCGGGATCGAGTCCCACGTCGGGCTCCCTGCATGGAGCCTGCTTCTCCCTCTGCCTGTGTCTCTGCCTCTCTCTCTCTCTGTGTCTATGAATAAATAAATAAAATCTTAAAAAAAAAAAAAGTAGAAGAGGAAAGCAGAAGAGTCAGAGAGAGATGTTACAGTAAAAGAAAGTAAGAGAAATGCAACATTGCCGACTCTAAAGATGGAAGAAGGAGACCACAAACCAAGAGATGTAGACAACCTCTGGAATATAGAAAAGGAAAGGTGATGGATTCACCCCCCTAGAGACTCCAGAAAGGAAAGCAGCTTTGTCAACACCTGATTTTATCCAAGTGAGACTGATACTTGGACTTCTAGCCTATAGAACTGTTAAAACAATAAAATTCACCTTAAGCCACTATGTTTGTGGTAACTTGTTACAGTACCATAGAAAACTAATACTAACCTTTTCCAATTTCCCCTTGAGCATATTTCACTACATTATAAGCCTTTAAAAGGGATGCCTGGGTGGCTCCGTGGTTGAGCGTCTGCCTTTGGCTTTAGGTCATGATCCCGGAGTCCTGGGATGGTCCTGCATGGGGCTCCCCGCAGGAAGCCTGCTTCTCCCTCTGCCTCTGTCTCTTACGAATAAATAAAAATAAAATCTTAAAAAAAAAAAAAAAAAGCTTTTAAAAAATATAACCCCCTTTTATTTTATTTTAAGTGAAACTAAAATCTAATATAATTTTCTTTGGAACAATCCTAGCTAGACTCTCCTTCTCTCCTTTCTTTTGATTCATGAGACAAAGAGTAGTTAGAATGCACCTTTCTCATTACCAACCTCTCCTTTTGAACCAAAAATCTACTCTTCTAACACATTGGCCTCACAGTCTCTCAAAATTCATAACATAAATCTATTCCAATTCCTTTCTTTTCCAAGAACCAATACCAAGGTCTGAATTTGGGCTCAGAACCTTAGCTACAGTGTAGCAGAAGGTGGAGTGGGGGTAGCTAACATGGATCGCAGTGAAAGTATATGCTACCTGTATGCCCTCCCCTTGTCATGTTTCTTCTGGGAAAATGAGGTAAAATATCTCCCTTCTCCCTAAAAATTCCTTTATATATATATATACATATATATATATAATATTAATATATAATATAATATATATATAAATATCTACAATAGTAGTATTTGACAAGTAATAAACTTATTTATTTATAAATAAACTCTTTTTTTAACTCTTATTTTTCTTAATCTGCTCTCTCTCTTTCTTTTCTTTCTCTTTTTCCCCACTATTGCTTTTTGCCTCTTCCCATTCCAGGTTTGGATACCTAACCTCCAGGGTTAGGGAAGAACAACCTTGCCTGAACATTCACTGATGTTTTAGGCCCCTGGACAGTGGTATCCTTGGCTCAGGAAACCACAACTATGTTTATTATTTTTAAAGTATATTTCATTTTGAAATTAATTTCTAAATTTTACTTCTTTCCTTCAAACCCCTTTCTTTATATGTGTCCTGATCCCTCAAGCTAGCCCATCTCTGGCTTCAAATACCTCCTTACTAATCGATCAATTTTTTGAAGATTCTTATTAGCACACTATTTAATCCTAAATATTTTGATTTGTCCTTCTGTCAGGCTTGTTCTCTCGTTTCTTTTTTCTGATCTTGTTCACTGTTTTGTCCTCAAAGAATTACAGAGAATACGTGTGGAGTTCAAATTTGTGCTATTTGGCCTCAGTTGGGCCACATCTGTGAGCCATTTATGTCAATACATTAAAGCCCATGAAATTTTTATATGTCAAAATAAAATGTATACACATATACACACAATAGTCAAATTATAAGCAATTTTATAAAGTTTGACAAAACTGATTTTTTAGTTTCAAGTAATATTTCCAATAGAGTTTTTAAAAATCTTTTCACTGACCTCAAATTGGCAATCTGACACTTGTATTTTCTCCTTGCATAAGTTATTTCATTTTTATCCACCGGATAAGTTGGATGAAGGAATTCCACTCAATGTTTCTTCTTACTTCTTCATGGTTTCTCAATTTTTTTTTTTTTTTTCTGATATCCACTTTTATTTGTGACCTCAGAAAAGTTCCACTGGCTTCAAATCCAATAAGGCCAACTCACACCTTTAAAATCCATTAAGGCCAACTCACACCTTTAATTCTCAAGCCTTGGAATCTCATCTGGAATGTTGGTCTTAATTATTCTTCATGTCCACCTTCACTACTTGATGATGTCCTTGATTTCTGCCTTCAAAACAACTCAGATCTTCCTTTTCCTTTTTCTTTCTTTCTTTCCTTTCTTTCTTTCTTTCTTTTTTTTTAATAAAGTTGCTCTTAACACTGATGTTGCTTACTAAGCTATCTGCCAATGTAAGGGGGGAAAAATTCTTCTTTTTTCTTAATCCTACATAAGGTTTCAGCCCTCACAACTTAAAAACGACAACAACAACACATTATCTGAAAGTTTACTGAAGTTTCTCTAATCAATAGATTTAACGACATTTTTCCTTTCAGAGTCATCCTTGCCTCTTCCACAAGTTTTCAATGTATATTCATTCCCCAATGCTATCGACTTTTTTGTTTTTCTCTCTATTCTTTGACTCCTCCAGCTGAGGAGGAGCTCAACTTCATCTCCTAGCTAAGATGTCTCCACATCTTTGTTCTTCTGTTATTATGGTGCTTTCTTCATGTCTATTCTTAGTCTTTCTTCATAGTTTCACACTCTCATTTTCCCTCTTAAAATTCTGTATTTCCTCAGTGTGGAGTTGGAAGTTTAGAATTTACTTTTGTCTGTAGGGTCATTTATTCATTATACATCATCTCTTTAAGTTTCTTATGTCTCTTCTCCTTTTAAAACATTAAAATAGAGGGTAGAATAGGCCTGTCAAAAGTGTATTCAAGGATCGATACTCATACCATACTCTGTATGTGTATTTGGGATCGATTTGGGGTCCAGCAATTAAATATTCATGGCCAATATTTATACTATGTTATCTTCTTAGAGCTCTACTTTACATATTAGCATATTAAAGGCTCTGAAAAGCCCTTCAGTTAATAAACCTGTTTAAAATAGTTTAACCCAATGTTCCCAAATTGATTTGACCTTCTAAATATTTCATTCACCATTTTTAATAACATCCTGTAGAACACATAGGGAAAAGTCATCATAACAGAATAGGCATTTTCTGCAGAGTCTGACAAACATGTTCAAATCCTGATTTTGCTGCCTATTAGCTCTGTGGGCAAGCTACTTACCCTCTCAGAGCTTCAACTTCTTCAGAATTAATAATTACCTTGAAACCATATTCTGAGGATTAGAGAGTACATATATAATAAATTTCACATGATATCTAGCACACCATAAGTGCACCATAAATGTTAGAACCATCTATGCCATTATCATCATTGCATTATAGTTAGTTGTTTATGTATGAGCCCTATGTGTGCTACATTACAGCATATTCTGAAGTTTCAATGACACATATTCCTGGTAGAATGTCTCATACCTTGTTTTGCTCCATAAATACTGAGATCAACGTATGGTGTGTAGATATATACATTAGAAAGGTGACATACAGGAAAGTAACAAGTTATTTAAATTTTCTCTGCTAGTTCATGTCATATAATGACCTAATCTGAGTTAAGAAGGTGACATTTCTCTGCCAATAAATTAAAATTCAATCCTGTATATAAAAACAGTACTGATTTTTCAGTGGAAGAACTCGCATGGGGAAAAATTCAGAAATTAAAATTATTTCATTTTATTTATTATTATTTTCATCATTAACTGCTATTTTCAAAATAATTATTTAATTAATTGTCCTCTCTTTTATTGTATATCTCTTTTATTTAATATATGTTTAGTATTCTTATTAAACCAGTGTACATCCATGGCCACAGAAAAATGGATTTCCTGCTATGCCTTCCAATAATACTTAAGACATTTCAAAAGTATGCCATGTAATTGTTCTGACAATGCAATGATGTAAACATCTCCAACAAACAGATTCTAGGACATTTTTGGTTCTTGTGGTGGTTTGGCTAATAGAACCTCTATAGTTTCGTTATCTATAATACAAACTAAAGGCAGGAAAAGAATACCAAAATTCTAGAAACAAGTATAGTACAACAAATAACAATATCGTTAAAATAACAACATACTAAAATAAGCTAACAGAAAGCATCATCATATCTAAGTCTGAATTCAAATGGTCGAATTTGTTTGAAAAAAATGGTCAAATCAGTTTTTCTGAAGATAATTGAAACTAATAGTTTGCACTAATACATCATTTTCAATGTGCTGGTATATCAGCCCCTAATCTTTATCTTTTTTTTTTTTTAACTTATAAGAAGTTTATTGATTGAGTCGGTTGACACAGGCTGACATGCTGGCTATGATGATAGTCCAACCAGCTTCCTCTTCTTAATGAAACTCCTTCACCAATAATCTCTAGCTCAAGGAAGCAATAATCAGGGTATTACCTGTGTCCCAGCAAGACTGTCTCAAAAAAACAGATCTTACATTTACTTGTTCTTTCTGATTGGAAAGCTGTTTTCTCAAGAACATTGTAGTGTTTTGATTAAAGGCTGAGATTTGGGTTCAAATTCTGCTTTTGACATTTACAAACAATGACCTTGTGCAAATTAAATAATCTCTAGTGTTTCAGATTCTTGTCTTATAAAACAAATAATACTGCCTACCTTTAAGGTGACTTTAAGGATTAAGTGAGTAGATATATATATAATGCAATTACAGCAATACCTACAAAGGGCAGCATCATATGTGTTTTCTTCTATCATGTTTATTATCATCAACACATCATCATCTTTGCATGGTGGGCTCTCTCATATCCTGCAGTCTTGGTTCAGATTTTTCTTCTCCTAGAGACTTGCACTGACTGACCAACCTACTTAAAAAAGTCCCCAAACCATTTTCTCTCTAGTACTTACCACTTTTTCTTTTTTTCCTTTCTCCCCTCTTCATAGAGCAGGGTATTATTGTTTTGCCCGATGTTACATTTCCAGTGCCTAATGGAGAAGCTTACATATTGTAGGTACCAAATAAGTATTGAATTGGTGCCCCATGGTGTGGCCTTGTGTAAAGGTCTTTACTTAACAGTGTCTAAACCAGCACAAATGACTCTTTTGAAGATTTGATCTAAATAATATATAGGTACTGGTGGGTTGTGAGAGAAAAATTCATCAGACACTATGCCAAAATCAAGATGTGATGAGCTTAATTCTTAGGAAGTCTAAGCTTTTGAGTTACAGGATCCTTCCAAGTACACTCATGCAATAAATTCCCATTTAAGTTAATTGGCCTGATTGGATCTCTGCTCCTACTAAAGATGCTTAAATAACACAACCAGAAATTTTTTGTTCCAGAATTATTTTTCAACTCAGACTGGCTTATTTTATGCTGAGAGAAAATAAATAAAATAAAATAAATAAAATAAAATATATATGCTCTATTCAGAGAAACGTGAAAGTCAATTTAGACAACTGAAATTTGTAACCAGCATGAGTAAACAACTAAAAACGGAAGAGAAGTCAACAAGTATCCACGGTCTCATGGGGATTTGTATTTGTCAGTTAATTAAAATGACCTCAAGTGTTGAACTTTCTTTCTTTGGGGGATATTAAAAAATTCATATATTTCCCAGAGGAATAGCCATATTGTTTTTTTACTCTCATTTTTGATGGGAAAATAAGGACACAAGCAAGCCAATTAGCATTTCTGGGTTCAGAGTCTTTAGAATGTTAGAGCAGACGGGCCTCCCACCAATTTTATCTTAAAGGTGAAGAAAATGAGATCCAGAAAGAAAAACGCCTTGCCCAAACTTACACACAACTAGTTTAGGTCTTTCTCCTGTAACAAACTGTATAATTTTTCATTACAAGTTCAAAAAGTAAGCTCATGATAAGATTCAGCTCAAAATCAAGAACTGAGAATGTTGTTACACCAGTTGATAAAAACAAAAACTAGCAGTGGTTCAGGCACTCTGATTAATCCTTTGTGCATATTAAACCAAAGACACCTCATGAAGTTATCATGATCACCATTTTGCAGAGGGGGAAAGAGCAGCTTTAGAGGGGTTGTGTTGAAAGTGATCACTCCTAACTGTGAGGCAAACCATAATAGCTGGCCCATTGCCTACTTTGTATAGCCAGTGTTAAGAACAGTTTTTACATTTTAAATGGGAAAATATATATATAATTTCATGACACTTAAAATTATATGAAATTCAAATTTCAGTCCATAACTAAAGTTTTATTGGAACAAAGCCATACTCCTTTGTTTAGATTTTTCTGTGGCTGTTTTCATGCTACCATAGCAGCATTGAGTAGTTACCACAGAGACCATATTGACTGCAAAGCCTAAAGTGTTGAAGATCTGGCCCTTTATAGAAAGAGTTTGCCAGTCCCTGTTCTTAATCATTAGCCTATGTTGCCTGCCAAAATTAATAATTAGAAAGAAAACAACAAAAACCAACTGGGATTTAAAAAAAAATAAATAAATAAAAATAAAAACAGCAGCTATATGGGAAGACAAACATGTATCCCTCCAAAACAGGGAGAATTCCATTTATGAGTGGAGAATCATGTTCAAGAGCAACAATCTGGCACAAGGAGAACAATCTGGTCCAAAGGAAACAAGCTCTCCACTATATTCTAGCCAAGATAACCATGTTATCCTTAAATAGGTCACAGCCATTCTGTTAGAAGTGTTTTCTCACATAGTTCATCTAACAAAAGCACAAAATACTCATTTCTAATCTACATCAGTGATTTGCAAGGCATGCTCCAAGAGCTCCTGGAAATACCCAAGACTCATTCAGGGGTCTGTGATATCAAAACTATTTTAATAATGCTATGAAGACATTATTATCCTTTTTTACTCTCATTCATAAATGTATAGTCAAATTTGCTAGAGGCTGCATGAAGAATGATATCACAACTGACTGAATGCAGAGGGTGATATAAGAACCAGGTATCCTGTATTGAGTCGCATATTGTGGAAAAATGTCAAACAATGACATCCTTTTGCTAATTTTTTCTTGTAGAAAACATAGCGATAAAAATCATTATTTATGTCAACACATAATAGTTTATCATTTTTGTATGTTAATTATTCTTTAAATGTCCTAATTTTAAACTCAATAAGGCAAATATTGAGAGATAAAAGTCAGATACATATAAGCTCTCAGCCATCTTCCAGGAGGCTGTAAGATCAAAAAGTTTAAGAACTACTGCTATCTAGATGTATGCCACTCTTGCATTTAACTCAAGACTGACCATGTACATGTCTTTCCAGCTATTCTTGACTGTTCTACTAGGAGTTCCCAGACCTAAATCCACGTCAAAAACATCCCTAAAGCTTAATAGTATCACTTTTTTGTGCTCCAATCTCTTTAGGAGGAGGGTCCAGATTGCTTTATTTTATTTAATTTTTTTTTTTTTTCCCAGATGATGCTGGTCCAACTAGTCTTGGACCAGTCTAGGGAGTCCTGTAAGATATAATACTGAAGATGTCTATTATAGACTGAATTGTATTTCCCCCAAATTCATCTGCTGAAATACTAATTCTCTAGTACTTCAGGATGTGACTATTTTTGACATAGATTTTGGCTATACTTAAAGAGAACTGAATTAGAATGAGGTTATTAGGATGAGCCCTAAGCCAATATGACTGGTGGCCTTATAAGAAGAGGAAATTGGGACAAGACACAAACACACAAATAAGAAGACAATGTGAAGACACTAGAAGAGGACACCCATCTACAATTTAAGGAGAGAGGCTTCAGAAGGATCGATCCTAAGAATTCCTTGATCTTGGATTTCTATCCTCCAGAACCGTAGGAAATAAATTTCTGTTGCTTAAACCATCAAGTCTGGGGTATTTTGTTATGGCAGCTCTAGAAAAGTAACACCACCTCCTTCTCTGAAATCCTACTCTTCTAGTCTATACTCGTTTCCTGCATACTAGTCTTCATAATCTTTATCTTGTTATATATTTTTTTCATTTATTTCACTATAGTGTAAGCTCCATAAGGACTGAGAGTACATCTGTTTTATCCCTTACAGTACTTTTTATTCTTAATACAGTGTTGGTACATGGTACACTCAATACATATTCAGTGACTGGATTTATGAATGAATATTAACACTTGCACATTTATTTACTTAACTACTTTAGTGTTTCTAGTAAGTTCATCTCCTTTATTCAAAGAGATTTCTGGATTGCATAGATTGTGGTTTATGTTTCTTCTCTATTCCTTCTGTAAACTTTGTAGGTTATGTTTTAAATAAGAAAACTGCTGAATGAATGGCTTTATATATGGTTGGAGAGCTAACTTTAAAGTATTTATTTCCTAGGTTAATGGTAATAAATAAAATGAATGTTTAATATGTTTATACAAGTATTTGTGTATATCTGGTCTGGCTGAATGTAAAATAATTTAGATTTATCTGAGTAAGTCTACTGATGACTGTTTGGCACTTCAAGAATCTGTAGAATCTATTTGCATGTGTTGATTTGCCTAGGGGTTCTTGGTTCTTTGCCTGAATGCTAAGTGAAAAGTCTGTACATATGTACATACTCTGGAGAACCTAGGAAACCACTGAAGGGAAAGGAAGAGTGCCATCATCTTGCCCAGATCCTTAAAATTGGTTTTAAGCACCAACAATGTGGCTTGAATGGGTTAGAAAATGGGTTAGTGAAAAAAAACCCAAGGGGCAATTTTCATAAGACTTTCTGATAATGCTGTCAAGCTGCCCTAAACCTGAAGCATCGTGTTGTTAGGCCACACTATGGTAGAGATGCTGACTGTGCTTGAAGAGACCCATATTTCCTATGGGAGTGGTGGCTGCAGGAGCAGGTCTAGAGACAATGTATGTGGCAAAATTGATGGCATGCTCTTGATGATGCCATCGGCTGTACTCACTTAGGGTTTTCCTCAAGGATTTCCATGAAGACAGGTCATTGATTATCAGGAAGTGGTAGAGCAAAGAGGGAGAAAGAGGGTGTAGGTATACCTGAATGGGAAGATTCATGAAGTCTTATGAAGCATAACTGAAGAATTCCATAAATACCAATGGAGGAGGGGTGACTTTGTAGAAGGTTGAGAGACTCTGAGTTAGCAGTGAAGGCAAAAACACAGGAAATGTGACTTGTTGGTCAGAATGAATCCATAGTCCCTGGAGCTGTGGGGACACTTTGTTCCTTGTGATTTATCGCATGTAATTCTCACATCAAGCCTATATGAGTAGGTATAACAAATCTCTTTCCTGTGTTTGTCAAGTAGAAAAGTCCAATTGTTTAAGAAGTAGCATTATAGCAAGAGTCAGTGGTTAAATCCTCCTAAGAGTGAGGAACAGATTCAGTTCCACCATTGCTACTTACTAGCTGAGCAACTTTTATACTCTCTGTGCCTTATTTCCTCATTTATAAAATAAGGATGATAACAATAGTAATACTAAAACACATCACATAGACTTCACACATCACAATCCTTAATGTAAGGATTAAATAAGCTTATGTGGGTATATCTCTAAAACAGCTTCTGGCACAAAATAAGAATTCAATACAAGGTTGTTAATCAGGCCATATAACAAGAAAATGGCATATTCAGGACTCAAAACTCTGATCTGTCTGACCCCAAAATCTGTGTTCCTAAAGATTATGATACACTGTCAGATATAAATACAACAATTTCTTTTACTTCTTCTTCCTCTCCTCTTCCTCTCCTTTTCCTCCTCCTCCTTCATTCTGTTTGTGTATTCCTTTTGTATTTCCTGACCTAGTGGTTAGCTGTAAGGCCAATGAGGGCTGTGAGGTCATTGCTAAGCCATGTTTGACTGACTGATGAAAAGTATTTTCATTCATTTATTCATTTCTCAAAAAATTCAAGACACCGAGCTACCAAAAGACAAAAGACCTAAGTTGCAGTCATTATTTTGGAACACTGCTAGTCTTTAGAAAACTCTTTTTAACATACACTTAAAAACAGCAGCTCCCCTCCACCCTTGCCTTCTATATATTCTTTATACCTAATGGGACAAAGTACCTGACAAGACCATTTTCAGGTAATCTCCAGCTTCAACGCAATAAATGTGTAGGTACTGAACTTGAAAGCTTGTGACATTTGACAGAATATCAATGAAATAGTTATGCACAGCTACGGTTCAGACTGACTATGTAAAATTACATCACAGAAGATGAATGGCAGTATTTCAACAGCTATGAAATGATAACCTTGTTGTCTATGTTTAAGTTTGCAAGACACAGAAAAGTAGAAAATGCCTCTCGGAACCACTTAGAAATGCAGGCAAGTTATATTTGCAATTGCATGGACGTGACTTCCAATGAAACAGTATTAAAATAAAATAGCAAGACAATGGAATAAAATATGAGTTGCAACAGTTTCTCAATTTGTTAGCTGTGCATGATAATCACTTTGTTCCTGCTTTATTGTCATATCATTCATTACTATAAAGGAAACCCCTAAAAATTGTAAAATCACAAATCTTAAAAGTGGGTTAGAGAGCATGTAAGTATAGAAATTGACAGCATCTCTTTAAATATCTTTAGTTACCCCAAAATTTAAAAAAATAATAAACAAAAGATAAAAATGAAAACAAAAACAAAGTCAGTAAATTTTCATCCTAATTTTCCAAAGTTAGTACTATCAACACAAACTGTTCCTGAGAGCTCTAGAATTCTTCTTTAAATTTTGGTACATAAGTATCTTTGACTAATCATAAGTTTTTTACTGCCACAATTTACCACATACAGACCGCAGTTCTTTCTGAACCGTGTCAAACCAATAATACTTATTCCTGGCAATGTATGCAAGAAAGCCAACTGTCAGGACTTTTGAGAGGGCTCTGCTGCAAACTCTGTGAAAAAGGTAGAGTTCACCAAGCATAACTGGTGGGAAGGTCACTCCTAAAGAACATCAAACACATAAAGTAATCATTAGGAAGTGAAAAGGTTACTGGAGGCAGATTGCCCTTGAAACTAGGGAATATGGACCACTGAATCTCTGCCTTAGACCAAGATATTCTTCCTATGTGAAATTGAGCATATTTATTCAAATGGGAATGTGTGTGTACAGGCCAGATACTTCATGAATCAAGCGGAAAGATACACTGAGAAGAGGATCATCCACCATCATCTTATCTTGGGAAATGATAAAGTTTACTGTAAATAAATATGATGGAAGAAAATGTTTTTTTCTCCAAGTCTCCATAGCCTCTGAAAGAAACACACACACCCCTGTATTTTTGAGAGGGTATTTGTAAGAATCACAAAATGATTTTAGAAAAAATTAAAGAGTTTCAAATGGACAATCAGAAAGGGGAGTAAACAATGAAACTGAATTTGTTTTCTATCATAGAAGAACTTTCATTAATGTGTAATTCACTTTTTGCAGGGGAGTGGGCAAGAGGATTACATTTCAGGATTCTTTTTATAACAACACAGCTGGGTGATAGCTATACTGAATTCTGGCCCCTACATATAGGTTAAAAATACAAGTCACTGGGAATTCAGCAGAAGTCAAATGCTCCTTAAACTATATGGATACTAAAAAAATAAGTTATGTAATAATTATGTAATTTCCTAGTTGGTGGTTGAAGCCTAGAGAGCTTCAATGAGTCCCTCATATCAACATCTATTTTAGTGTGTTATGATTGGGTTCTCCCTCTGTTTTTTTTTTTTTTTTTTTTAAGATTTTTTTTTTTGGGGGGGGGATCCCTGGGTGGCGCAGCGGTTTGGCGCCTGCCTTTGGCCCAGGGCGCGATCCTGGAGACCCGGGATCGAGTCCCACATCGGGTTCCCGGTGTATGGAGCCTGCTTCTCCCTCTGCCTATGTCTCTGCGCCTCTCTCTGACTATCATAAATAAATAAAAATTAAAAAAAAAAAGAATTTTTTTTTAAGATTTTTTTTTTTTTTTTAAGATTTTTTTTTTTTTATCCATGAAAGACACAGAGAGAGGGGCAGAGCAAGAAGCGGGCTCCATGCAGGAAGCCCAATGCGCTCCAGGATCATGCCCTGGGCCAAAGACAGGCACTAAACCGCTGAGCCACCCAGGTGTTCTTCCTCTCTTTTGGTTGGTATTTTGTGGCTGTTGTTTTGTATTTTGTTTTGAATTTTAGATGTCTCACTTCAGCACTGACCTGTGACAAGTTCTTGTCATGGACCTCTGAGAGATGTTTTTTTTTTCCTTCTCCTGGGATAAGTACTCATAAGCATATCTCTGAGATATGAAGTACATAGTAGCTTATATTCACCAATTGCCAGTTTACTCCATCCAGAATTAGCTCAAATGCATAAAAGATGGGGGATTAAGCTTCCTGTTTGACAATATCCTCTCCAGTACTTGATAATATCAACCATCTAACTTTTGTCTATCTGATAGATGTAAAATGACAATTCATTTTTGTTTTAAATGGCAACTTCTGATAGTTAATGATGTTGAGAAATTCTCCACAAATTTGAGTCATGATTTCCTTACTTGTGAATTGGTTATTTAAATCCTTTGCTCATTTTTTTTATTGATTTTATTTTCCTTGTTAGTTCTTAGTAATATCTCTATAGGTGCCAAAGTAGTTACTAATATAAATACAGATAATCCAAAAGAAATCAAAATTGTTAAATCGATATTTTTTATATTGAATAAGAATTCAGAAAAACTAAACCTTTCCTATAAAAGCCATAGAGAAAATAAAGATAGCATCTTGGATATTTTACACCAGGAAAAACACACTTTTCTGTAAAGGTCCAAATAGTAAACATTTTAAGCTTTGCAGGCTATGATCTCCATTACTACCCCTCAACTCTACTCTGGTAACGGAAAAGCAGCCATACCCAGTATGCAAAGAAATGGGCCAGGTGGTGTTCTACTTAAACTTTATTTACATGACAATAAGTGGATCATCTTTGTCCTTGGGCTATAGTTTGTCAACACCTACTTTAGGCAGAAAAAGAGTTTCTGCTTTTGTTTTGTTTAATATATGTTATATACCTGTGTATATAATTCTATACTCTTTTTCTTTTTAGAGTTATGCAGCATATGCTGATTTACACTATCAAAACTGAATTATCAGCACTCATTCTGCTATATATGGTAGCTTAAATGGAGCCATATAGCTCTTCCCTTTTGTCCGATGGTACTGATGTGGTCACAAGGCTATGATTAAAACTTAATGTTCTTTTTAATTTCTGATTTTATGTAGTTTTACTCCAAAGTCAAAAATTGATATATTTATTAAAAAATTGATATATTTCAACCAGAACAACAAATATTCACATTTTAGAAGCCCTACTTTAAGTTTTTACTTTCCATGACATAATGACTTAATAAGTATTATAGCTTTATTTTTTTAGTAATTACCTGTGATTACTGAATTATATCAAGCATTATAACGTATTTGTTTAGTATTCCGAAATTTAAATGTTGTATGCATTTAAGGGATTCAAAGTTTATAAAAATTAAAATATAAATTGCTAAGAAACACATTTATATATTCTCCCTTTATTGGTGAATAATGTATGAAATTAGTTTATCAATAATTATTTCTAATACTTTATTACTAGGAATTTCCATTATTCTTATAATTATACATGATAAAGCATAATGAATCATTATCAAATCTCCAAATGAAAGAAAGAAATCCATCCATATCTCCCTCTAGATTCTTAATTTTATGTTACTTGTTCATGTCCCTCCTATTAGAGTATAAAACCTTGAGGCCAGGAGCTTTAATGGACTAGTAATTAGGAAGTATTCCATAAGAATCTGAAGTGACTGACTAAAACAAGCAGTTCTGCAATTCTGTCCACTCATGTGTCTTCATACACTAAAATATAATAGTCCTAGAAAAATAAATAAAGAAGAATTATATAGGTATCTACTCTGAGACTGTCCAGCTGGGTAAAACTATTGTATCCTCAATTACCATTCAAAATGTATGTGTTGAGGGACACCTGGGTGGCCCAGTGGTTGAGAGTCTGCTTTCAGCTCAGGACATGATCCTGGAGCTCCAGGATTGAGTCCCTCATCAGGCTCCTGCATGGAACCTGCTTCTCCTCCCTCTGCCTCTCTCTGTATTTCTCATGAATAAATAAATAATATCTTTTAAAAAAAGTATGTGTTAAAGAAAAAAGACTTATGTAACATCTATTTGTCTATATTTCACTTTACTTCAAATAGGTCTATAACTTTCCTATGTAATTAAAAAAAAGAAAGAAAAAAAAGAAGGCTAATGCCCTCACTCCAGTGAATATTGGCTTATGTTGGTCATAGAACAAGAGTGCTAATGGACATGACATCTGGGGCTTCTCCTTTCAAATCTAAGCAATGTTTCATTATTAAAAACTGGCTCACTTATATCCCTATAGCTATGAATTTGTCCAAAATCTACACTTCATAAGTTCATACATACTTTATATGTGGTATACTTCATATATCTCATATGAAGTACTTTCTATGTCAAGTTGACTTTCCATGTCAAGCTGGGATCCTTGACATAAAAGATCAAGGGAGCCCAAAGCTCAGGGAATTAGATCTGTTTTACTTAGAAACAGAGGGAGAGAATTTCTGTTCTGTTTCCTGCTCACAAGATGAAAGCAATGTAGAAAAATGTCCCCTTTGAGGGAGTTTAGCTCATCTTCTCCACCCGAAAGATAGATGTTTAAGCTAGACTCAGTTAGGTATTGTCCATTCCAACTTAGACATTATTTATTGTCTCCCCCATTTCTTGTATTTCTATGAAAAACAATAAAACAACTGGAGATTTTTTTTTAACTGGTTATTTTAATAATGGGGAGTCATTTGTAAACAAGATCATTTTACCAAGCAGTTAATTTTGAAATTATCAGTATAGTATTGAGTATAACCAGATTTTAGCTTTATTCTCTGTTGTCTTATAACTGTCCCTTTTCCTCTATACCCAGGGTTGACATTTTTTTTTTTTTTTTTTTAATAAATAAGGCCAGGTAGTAAATATTTTAGGCTTTGCAGTTCATCGGTCTCTGTCACAATTACTCAACTCTGCCTTTGTAGCATGAAAACACAGATAATATGTACATAAGAGAGCATGGCTGTGTTCCAATCAAATTTTGTTTCTAGACACTGAAATTTCATATAATATATGTCACATATCATAAATATTACTTTTCTTTTGATAATTGTCAAACATTTAAAAATGTAAAATTATTCTTAGTTCATGTGCTATACAGGTGACTGGTCAGATTTGGCCTATGGAATATTGTTTGTCAACCTCTGTTACAGACTTCACTGTTCATATTTTATACCATATGATTCTTTTATTTTAGTTAATTGGTGTTGCCAGTCTCCATTCTAACCCTGAACATAAAATTACCACTTCCTTCTCTTCTTTCTCTTACTTTCTCTCCCTGTCTTCTCTCTATCTCTCCTACTTCCTCTCTTTCTCTCTCTTATTCCTCCACCTTTTCTCCCTCCATCTGATTTGTTGATTATTGTGGCAAGACCAGCCTACACCACATTTCATGTTCAACTGTCCTGTAGTCTCTTTCTTTCCCTGACTCTCTCCAAATAGTGAAAAGAACTATTCATTCACTGTCAGGAAATTAGCATTTTGGAGGGAAAAGTCTGGCTTCCAAACAGCATCTCCAAGAACATAAAGCTCCAGGGAAAAAAGTGTGTTCCTTTTCTAGTGCTGTTTCTTTGATTTAAAACATCTCCAGGCACACATAGGCAATACTTCAAACGGAATCTTCTGGATATTGTACACTTTCATATCTAACCTTGCACAGTCCACTTCATGTAGGTTACACTAGCAAGATAGCCTTCTGCAGAGAAGGCAGGAAAGCTGACTGAAAATTAAAGATGGCAACTTTCACCTGGTAGGGATTTTTAAAAATCACATTCTCTTCTAAAATTACCAGCACCATCATTGGGATATGATTAATTACACAAACAAAAATATATTAGCTAAACTATTAGAAGTTGCATATACTTTATGCTTTTGAAGTTAAAACATGCTTTAAAAATTAAATCTTTAGATCTTATTTTAAAAACATTTCTCAAATTACATACTAACGATAAACAAGTTTTTATCTTCTTGCACTCCCACCTTATCCTTTCCTACCCTTTTTGAATAATATATTTAACTTTTAAAATATCACACATCGAAGCTAAAGGGTTTTTTTTTTTTTTCTTTTCTTTCTTTTTCTTGGGGGGTGGGGTGGGTTGTGATGGAGGAGGAGGTGGGCAGAGAATCCTCTGTGGTTTCTTCTATTTCTTCTCAGGCAAATTTTGGATCGTTCTCAGGGCACCCAAAATACATATACATTTTTTCAGAATATATATTTTTAAATCTCTTTTTCAAAGAGTTCACAGAAAGGGACATGCTATGCATTGTTTGATATTTGTATCTACCTAAATCTCTACATTCCACAGAGTTTCAGTTTAAAAGCTGTGCTAACAATGTGTACAAAGGGTTAAACTGTTGGTAGTTGTACCTAATACACATCTGTTGGCTGTGTCTCCTAGCCACTATTCACCCTACTTCAGGCAAAAATTACTCATCATTAAGGGACTTTTTCCATCCAGTGCTTTTACTCTCCACCTTCTGAGGGAACTCCAAGAATGGAATGTGCTAATTTAGACCCACGCCTATAAGTGAATTTCATTTCCCCAGTCACAGCCATTTGTTCAGGATGGTCATATGACCAAAACTATCCAGTGAGAGGGAATCTTAAGACATTGTGGATATCATCAGAAAAGAGACTTACATATTTCTTCTGGACAAAAACATGTCCAGGGTAGCTAATAACCCATCTATATAATCACAAAGGCAAAAATCTGTCTGCAAATGAAGCCAATCCATTGAGGAAGGTAGAGCCAAGAGATGAGAAATCAAAAGAAACCAGACCTTCCTAACATGACAGTCCAGAGCACTTGAAGCCAAACATTGGGCTAGACTTTACAATTGAGCTAGCCAATAAAGTCTGTTTGCCTATTTTGTCAGTTTAATTTGGGTTTTTCCTTACTTTCAACAACTATTACATCATGCTTCACTACTATAATCTTTGGTTATAATCTTATTGACTAGGTGAGAGTATTTCAGAGCACTTCAGAAGCCTTTTAAGAGTTAATATGCTGAAAGCCATGTACTAGGGGGACTAGTCTGGCATATATGTGCAGGTTGGGAGATGCCAGACAAGGCAAAACACAGTTGCAGCAATCTAAATGGGACTTGATGAAGGTCTGTCCTTAAAGGAGAGAGGAGACATGACTGCTCTCCCTCTCAGCTCAGAGAGAAATCCAGGACATTGCCTGAGGATACATAGCAATAAAAAACTTAAAAAAGAGCACAGAGGAGTCCTACTTGTTTCCTTTGTGACCTTACAGTGTTTTTCTTGGGGTTAACAAGTGTTTACAGAGCACCCACCCAAGACCTAAGAAGTATGTTACACTAGGGACCAAAGGAGTTATGTTTAAAATGTGTCTTCAATTTCCAAACTTGTACATGTCCATTCTTCCAATTTAATATCTTCAGCTAACATTCAGAAGACACAAAGAAATGGGAGAATTATTTCAAATTTTATTCTAAAGATAATCATGTATCCTGACCCAGTTGCATAGTTTATAGGACACTTTCAGTTTCTTTACAGTAGCTAAATTATGAGTTTTCTGTTATTCAATTAGTTCACACTGACTCCTGGAAGCCAGAGTTCAGAGCTGAAAGCATGGTCAAATTCATGAGATATTTACATATATTCATCACAGCACACCCTTTAAGATGACATTAATTAGAGTAAAATATATGAATTTCACTGTGTTATGATTAGATACCACAATAATGTAGACTCTGCCACAAGGGTAGAGATATCTGTAGCAAGATAATGTTCTGAGCACTTAGAGAAGGCAATAGTAGGCTCCTTGAGAGGAGCATTAAAAACTGATGACTTTGTCTTTTCTCTGAGGCTACAGAGAGGTCATTATCCTTCTTATTAATATTAACTACAGTGCCCCCAATGAGGTGCTCAGTGAGAACCCATTGTCTGAATGTCTGAAAAAGAAGAAATATAATAAAGATCATTCCTACCTATGCTTATTTAATTTCTTTATGAGCTTGCACAGAATTTCTGATAACTGGAAGAATTTTTTTAAAAAAATGACTCAAGTATATCTGCTGTTTCTCTGAGAATCATTCTTAAGTAGTAAATATAATAAAACTGTTATTGAGTCCTTAGACTATGCATGTAAATATATGATAGAAGTACTTCTACTGAGGCACCTGGGTGGTTCAGTCAGTTAAGTATTTGACTTTTGAGTTCAGCTTAGGATGTGATCTCAGTGTCATGAGATGAAGCCCTGGATCAGGCTCCAAGCTCAGTGCAGAGTCTGCTTGAGATTTTCTCTCTCTTTCTCTGCCCCTCCCCAGCTTGTGTGCTATAAATAAACAAACAAATAAATAAAATCTTGGAAAATATATAAAAGAAAGTACTCCTATTATCTTTATTAACTTTATTTTAGAGGTGAGAAAACTAAAGCTAAGAGAAGTTAAGTAACTTTCCTAAAATTACAGAGCTAGTAGGTGGTAGAGCTTGGAATTACCCAGCCCAGTCAATTTTCAAGCTCACACTTTGCCAATATGTGAAATTAGTGCCTGGTTGTAGCCCCACATGGAGCATTAATACTGGCCCACTCAGGATCCCTGGGTGGCTCAGTGGTTGAGCATCTACCTTCCACCCAGGGCGTGATCCTGGAGACCCCAGATTGAGTCCCACATCAGGCTCCCTGCATGGAGCCTGCTTCTCCCTCTGCCTGTGTCTCTGCCTCTCTCTCTTCTCTCATAAATAAATAAAATCTTAAAAAAAAAATATTGGTCTACTCTTCCAGCAGGAGTTAGAATGGGATGTCTATAAGGTCAGGAGCTGTTTCTTAATCATCTTTTGTTGTTTTATCTACTCTTGGAACATAGTGGGGGAACTTTGGGGAAAGGTATATGAGCAATTGGATAGTTGTCATTATATGGCAAGCATGTTATCTTCCTTATTCTCACCTCAGAACAGGTACTAGTATTTTCATAGGGGAAAAAGGTAATAATGATGATCGAATAACCTAACAAATTTGCTTATGTTCACAAAACCAATGTTTTGCAAAGAGGGTTTGAATTCAGGAGGGTAATACTCCAAAGCCAAGTTCTTTCACTCAAGAGAGAGTGTGTATGTGCAAATGCACATGAATGAGGAGGAACAGAGGGGGAAGGAAAGAGAGAAAGAATCTGAAGCAGACTGCACTAAACCAGACTCCACACTGAGTGGCAAGCCTAATGTGGGACTAGATCTCAGAAGGTAACATCACGACCTGAGCTGGAACCAAGAGTGGGACGCTTAACCAACTGAGCCACCCGGGCACTCTTCCAAAAGATGAATTTGTGAATGAGTGTTTGAATGATTCTGACTTGTATCATCTCAATTGCTTGGCTTCTCAAAGTCTGCTTTCTTTGCTCTAATTTTGGCAGGATTTATGTCTCTCCTTAGGGAGGAGGAGAGATATGTGATGTATAAATATATATACACACATAAAATTTTGTGTTTGTTCATTTACACTGCATCAAATTTCAAATATGATTCTAACTGGAAGTGAAAATTAAATTATATATACCAGAGGTTGCCTTGTATTCCTCATACTCTTCAAAGTATCTTTACCTAAAATGTTGACAAACCATGGAGTCTTTAATGACTGGGATCTTTAAAATAAGATCTTTTAAAATTCACAGTTAATATCCTATTGGTTTGGTATGCAGAAAAGGAGTTGAATAATGCTTCATCAGCTAAAATGGGGAAAAATTCTGAAGTTAGCTTCTGCCAGCTTCAAATTATATGTGATGATTAAGCACACTCCAGTTTTGCTAAAAATTAAATGTTGAAATAAATCATGGCTTTTGATATGTTAACTGAATGACGAATTATAATAAACAGGAAATGATCATGATCAGAGTCAACATTTATGGATTTCCTCCATCCTAGACATATATGTTTTCTCATCCTTACCATTCTACAAAGTTAGCAGTATGCTCATTATACAAATAAGGAAGCTGTGGTTCCCCATGGTGAAGTAACCTGCCCAAGCTGACAAAGCTAGTACGGGAAAAAGTGGGCAATATGAACCCAAGGTCTGTTTGTGTGCAAAGTCCATTTTTTAAGGATTACCCTTCACTGGACAGTACATTTTGGTAAAGGTGGTAAAAAAAAAAAGCTTTCTTCTTTCCTTTCAAACAAAATTAAATGAAATCAAAACAAGAAGCAGTGAGAGGGGTGGAGGGAGGAATAATTCTTTTGGGCTAGGAGAGGGAAATTAGTAATGACATGAGATGAGAGAAGAAAAGATGAGACAGACTTCCTCCTAGTTCTTGGAAAATAAAGACTTGGTAAAAAGCCAGGAAAACAGACCTTAGGGATATAAACAGCTGAATACTAGTAAATCAGTAGATACTAATAAATCAACTAATCAATGAATACTAATACCTCAACTAATAAATAGCAAATCAATGGCCACAAAATACAAAATGTATCACTGAATATTAAAACTTAGGTGTGGGGATCCCTGGGTGGCTCAACAGTTTAGTGCCTGCCTTTGGCCTAGGGCCTGATTCTGGAGTCCCGAGATCAAGTCCCACATCAGGCTCCTTGCATGAAGCCTGCTTCTCCCTTTGCCTGTGTCTCTACCTCTCTCTCTCTCTGTGTGTGTCTCTCATGAATAAATAAATAAAATCTTAAAAAAAACAACTTGGATTTAAATAAGACAGTTGTCTCCTGAAGCAGTTGAAAGCTAAGAAAATTAAAGAATTAGAACTAAATGATCTACTAGGTAATAATAATAATAATAATAACATGCATTGAGCACTTCTTTGTACCTAGCTTATGCCAGAACTTCATATTAATTAACCTATTTAAATATCACAACAATCACAAAGAGGATGTAATTTTATACATAGGATTTTATACACAAAAATTTGCGTAGGATTACAGAGTTAATAGCTGGTAGAGTTGCAATTTGAACCCAGTTACACATTCTCTACCACTGTAATGTACCCTTGCATATGCAGTAATCTCTACCCTTAATACATATGCATTTCAAATCTAAAAAACAAACAAACAAAAGAAAAATCCTCCTGTGTCCTACATTGTGGTCATCGTTTAATGATGATCCCACACTTCAAAAGAAGACATTTCACTTTTCTCTGCTCTTATTTATCAGGCTTCTTTACACATGAAAAACTTGCTCACAGTAGAAATCTTTTCTCAAAAAAAGTCTAAAAAATGAATGGAATAGATAATTCTTAGGGTTGTTTACTCATATGAAGGGTGCTTTATACACTTCACCAATCTCTGCCATAGAAGTACAATAGAAAATGTATTTTCATTTAAAATGCTAAGTCTTTGATCTATGATCTAAATCACATTAATTCAAACTCTGCCAATTTGAAATTCATTGACTTATAGAATTTTAAAAATGAGCAAATTAGAAGGATAAGTAGGAGTTCAGTCGGAATATTTATCCTCCTTAGGAAAGCACAGTTGGGGCACTTAAAACACACACACACACACACACACACACACACACAAATCTTGTAGCTGTTTATAAACAGTATGCCAATCTTGAATGAGCTTTATATCATTATTAAAAGTAGACTAGTATCACTACTTTTTCTCAGTTTATTTGGTCTTATATATACCCAAGAATGATAAACATATATTTACTATTCATCTTCTTTACCCTAGACTTTTGTCTCCATAAACTTGTCTTAGACTAGTGAGTCTGGGATATACTTTAAATAATTTTAAATAAATACTTTGAAATCTAGTGAATTTCTTTTTTTTAAAGATATTTATTTATTTATTCAGGAGAGACAGAGAGAGAGAGAGAGGCAGAGACATAAGCAGAGGGAGAAGCAGTCTCCTCATGGGGAGCCTGATGTGGGACTTAATCCTAGGACACCAGGATCATGCTCTGAGCCAAAGGCAGATGCTCAATCACTGAGCCACACAGGTGTCCCAAAATCTAGTGAATTTCTATACACTAATAATAAACTAACAGAAGTAGAAATGAAGAAAACAATCCCACTTACAACGGCATCGAAAAGAATAAAATATCTAGAAATAAATTTAACCAAGGAGGTTAAAGATCTGTATACTAAAAACAAAAAGTCACTGATGAGAGAAATTGAAGATGCAAATAAATGGAATGATAGTCTGTGATCATGGATTGGAAGAATTAATATTGTCAAAATGTCCACACTACCCAAGGCAATCTCCAAATTCAATGCAATTCCTCTCAAAATTCCAATGGCATTTTTATAGAACTAGAACATATAATTCTAAAATCTGTATGGCACCACAAAGATCCCTAATAGCCAAAGTAATCTTTTGTTTTTTGTTTTTTGTTTTTTTTTAGCCAAAGTAATCTTGAGACAAAACAACAAAGCCAGAGTTTTGCTCCCTGATTTCAAAATATACTGTAAAGCTATAGTAATCAAAGCAATATGGTATTGGTATAAAAATAGGCAAGCAGGTCAATGGAACATAATAAAGAACCCAGGAATAAATTTATATATGTGGTCAATTAATTTATGACAACATAGTCATGAATATACAATAAAGAAAGGCTAGTTTCTTCAATAAGTGGTAATGGAAAAAATCATCAGCTACATATAAAAAATAAACTGAAACTAGACCACTATCTTACACCATAAACTCAAAATGGATTAATGATTTGAATGTAAAACCTGAAACCATAAAAATCCTGGAAGCAAACATGGGTGGTAAGTTCTTTGACATTAGTCTTAGTGAAGTTTCTTGGATCTGACTCCAAAGGCAATGGCAACAAAAGAAAAAAGAAACAAATGGAACTACATCAGACTAAAAGGGATTTGTATGGGGAAGAAAACCATTAACAAAATGAAAAGGCAACCTACTGAAAGGAAAAAGATATTTGCAATTCATAAATCCAATAAGGGGTGAGCATCCAAAATACATAAAGAACTCACACAACTCAGTAACAACTATGACAACAACAAAACCTAACAATCTGATTTTAAAATGAGAGACAGGGTGCCTGGGGCTCAGTCAGTTGAGTGTCTAACTCTTTATTCATCTCAGGTCATCTCAAAATCTTGAGACTGAACTCTGTGTCACTCTGCACTCAGCAGGGAGTCTGCTTGAGATTCTCTCTTTCCTTCTCTCTCTGCCCCTCCCACTGTTCTTTCTCTCTCTCTCTCTCTCATAAAATAAATAAATAAAATGAGCAGAGAATCTGAAGACATTTTTCCAAAGAAGACAGGAAGATGGCCAACAGGCACATCAAAGGATCATTAATCATTTAATCACCAGGGAAATGTAAATCACAACCACAATGAATTGTGAATTGCATTCCTCACCTCATACCAGTCAGAATGGCTATGATCTTAAAGATAAGAAGTAAATGTTTGCATGGATATGGAGAAAAGGGACCTCCCTAGGCACTGTTAATGAGAATATAAACTGATGCATTATAGAAAGTAGTATGGAGATTCTGCAAAAAATTAAAAATAGAAGTACCATATGATTCAGCAATTCCCCCACTCTAGGTACCTATTCAAAGAAAATAAAAATACTGAAATATAAAGATATATGCACCCCTAGTTCACTGCACTATTATTTATAATATCCAAGATATAGAAACAGCATGTGTTTATTGATAGATGAATTAATAAAAAAGTAATAGAAAATATAATAATATATAATAGAATCTAAATCTAAATCTAAATCTAAAAATATAATAGAAAACTAGTCAGACATAAAAGATATAGAAATATTTCCATTTGTGACAACATGGATGGATCTTGGGGGTATTATGCCAAGTGAAGTAAGTCAGACAGAGAAAGATAAATACCACATGATTTCACTTATATGTAGAACCTAAAAAAAAGCAAGACAAACAAAACAAAACCCAGACTTACAGATACAGAGAACAGATTGGTGGTTTACAGAGGGGCAAAGAGTTGGGGCAAGGAGAGAGGGGGTGAGGCAGGTGAAGAGGATCAAGGGGTGCAAATTTCTAGTTATTAAATAAAGTCATGAGGTTTAATGTCCAGCATAAGGAATATAATCAGTAATATCGTATTAGGTTTATATGATGATAGATGGCAATTAGATTTACTGTGGTGATCACTTCACAACTAAGAGAATATTGTATATAAATTATATTTCAATTTAAAGATTAAGAAAAAATAGGTAATTCAATTAAATCATTACACCTAAGACCATATAAGTCCTAAGAAGCACAGTTGCAAGCAGTATCAACAATATTAGCCCTGAGCAGTCTCAGGAATTCTTCCTTTGACTTATTAGGACAATGTTTCTCATGCTGTTTTTATGCAACAAATAAATAGGTAGTCTTTGAAAAGTATTCTGTGTCATAGTTAAGTTTGGGCTCTACATCATCAATCATCAGGGGAATAAAAATCAGAACTGCAATGAGATACCACTTCACACCTGTCAGAATGGCTAAAATCAACAACACAAGAAACAATAGGTTTTGGCAAGGATACAAAGAAAGGGGAACCCTCTTGCACTGTTGGTGGGAATGCAAACTGGTACAGTCACTCTAGAAAGCACTATAGAGTTTCCTCAAAAAGCTAAAAATAGAATTACCCTGTGATCCAACAATCTCATTCCCAGGTATTTACCCAAAGAATACCAAAATACTGATTCAAAGGGATGCATGCACCCTGATGTTTATGTCAGCATTATCAATAATAGTCAAATTATGGAAAAGCCCGATGTCCATTGACTAATGAATGGATAAAGAAGATGTGGGGGTGGGTATATATATACACGAATGGAGCTAGAGTGTATTTTGTTAAATGAAATAAGTCAGAGAAGAACAAATACTATATAATTTCACTCATATGTGGAATTTAAGAAACAAAACAAACAAGCAAAGTGGATAAAAAGAGAGAGGGAGGAACCAAGAAAGACTCTTAACTCTGGAGAACTAATGGTTATGGGAGGGGGGACGGCGGGGATGGGAGAGGGAATGGATGAAATAGTTGATGGGAATTACAGAGTGCAGTTGTGACGAGCCCTAGGAGATATATGTAAGTGTTGAATCACAGTAGTGTGCACCTGAAACTAAAATTGCACTGTATGTTAACTAACTGGAATTTAAAGAAAAAAATTAAAAAAAAAAAAAGGAAAACATGAGTAAAAAAAAGTTAAACAATTTTCTTTCTTGTAGGCGTTCTCCAATTATCCAGTATGTTAATTTTTGTGGTGAATACCCACTAAGTAGATTTTATAGGCAATGTTTTCCAAACTTAAATGTCATTGTGCACATCTATTCTTTTAATTTGAAACTGTTTTCTACAAAATACCATTTTTAAAAAGGTTCTTTTAAGTTAACCATGACTTAGGAGATAATCCTTTCTTGTATAGCTTTCTGTATCTTTTCACTTTTCCCAGATTTCTGGAGAAGAAAATATTTTCCCAACAAATCACTGAGTTGCTTGCAGTAAATTTGTTTCCAAGTGGCCAGTTTGCAGCTTGCCATTGGTCAACATGGACTTTGTAAGAAAAGATAATTATAACATTTAATCAGGCTTTGAAAACTTTTGGCATTTCTTCTTCCATTATTTTTTTTAAGATTTATTTATTTTAGGGTGAGCAAGAGAGAGAGCAAGTGGGGGAGGAGGAATAGAGAGAGAGCGAAATTTAAGGAGACTCCACACTGGGTGTGGAGCCCAAACCGGGGCTTGATCTCATGATCCTGAATCCATGACTTGAGCAGAAACCAAGAGTCAGTCACTTAACCGGTTGTACAACCAAGGCATCCTGCATTTCTTGCTTTAAATGCTAGATTTTTGTAGGAGTCTACAGATTAAGATTTTAATGGTATACTATTTTTTGTCTACCTCTAAGACTCTTCAATAGAAGCTCTATCTGACTCTCCAGCCTCATTTCCAACTATCATCCTTGTATGGATCCATTCCATCAAAACTATTCTTCTGATTGCAGTCTGTTCACTAATTCATTTATTCATGAAAAACATTCATTCATTCCCATGTTTTCCCAAGCACTGGATTAGGCCCAATAATATCAGTGATGAATATGGCAGACACAACCTTAAATGGGGAAAGATAGATAATTTAAAAAGCTATTAATGAGATCAATACAATGTTAGTTAGAGCATTAATACAAATAGAAGGGACTAATGTAGCCTGAGTGATGCAGGAAGTATTTTTTTTTTAAGAATTTATTTATTTATTCATGAGAGACAGAGAGACAGAGAGACACAGGCAGAAGAAAAAGCAGGCCTCATGCAGGGAACCCTACGTGGGACTAGATTCGGGGTCTCCAGGATCAGGCCCTGGGCTGGAGGCAGTGCTAAACTGTTGAGCCACCCAGGCTGCCCTTTAATGAGAATGACTTCCAACATTGGGCATAAGATGAGCACCTTTATAGGTATTTCTTAGTCAAGTAGGGGCAGTGTAGGGGTGTCCAAGCACAGAGCAGAGGAAATAACATAAACAGAGATAGAGAGCTTGCCGTGTTCAAGGAATTGAAAGACATTTACTCAATGGGGTAGCATTCAAGAAGGAAAATGAAGACAGATGTGTTCAGAGTAGTAAACAGAGACAGATCTTGATCCAAATGTTTTAATCACAATTTCCTTCTTTTTTTCCTCTCAATTGTCAAGCACATTATAATTATCTTGCCCATTCTTCTAGTTTTTTTTTTAATTTCTAAAATGCTTTACCTAAATTCTATCCTTTTAATGCCCATGAAAAAATCACCCATCTCACAGAACTCTTGCATCTCACTGAACTACTTTGTATTTTTACCAGTCCACCCATTAATAATAGTCCATGGCATCTTGAACATAGAAATAGAAACAGCAATGCATCTTCTATTGTTCCAAGCAACCTAGAAAGTCTGAGGGTAAAGAGCACACTATCGAATCTTTGAAGGTAAACAGGAAAGCTATTTCCAAAAAGCCATAAATATTCTATGCAAAATAATTAAATATAAAAGATGATATTGGCTTATTTCAGGAAAATTTTGCATGTTAACCATAAACTGACATTTCAAGAATGTCTCCAGATTCTAGGAATTTATTAAAGAAAATAATAAGGCCAATGCAGAATGATGTTCATTAAAACCTGCTTATAATAGCAAAAAAGTTGGAAACAATTTCAAGGTCCTTCAGAAAGGGATTAGTGTTAAGAACTGATGGATTATCCACACAAAGGAGTACCATGCAGCCATTAAAAATAATGATGTAGATCTAAATATGTTGAGATCAAAAGGTTTCCATGACATATCAGTAAATGACAAAAGCAGGTTGCCAATAAATTGGCATTGTATGATCTCAATTATGTAAGATTTTATAAATATTTCATCACAGAGAGATTTTGAAAATAATAGTCACCAAAAAGATAACAATCATTAATTCAGAGTGGGATATTTCAGGTAATTTTGTTTTCTTCTTTATATTTTACTACATTGTTTGATTTCTTTTAAGTCATATACATAGTTTTATGGGAAGAAAAATTAAAAAATCTAGTTAATTCTGATTTTAAAAGAAGAAAACTCTATTTTCAATAGATATAGATAGTCTAATTTAATTTTAAACTGTAGCTCAGTAGGTAAGCAGTTCTTCTCCTTGGATATGGCCGATAACTACCTCACTTGGGTCTTCTGTAGACAAGAGACAACCTATGGATCCTAGGCCTTACCAGAAGGGAGCTGGCTGTTCCATTTTTCTTGGATATTATCTTGTATATGATCTGTTATAGTAGCCTATTGGTCTGACATATCCAGAGAAAGTGAAAGATATTCTACAAGATATCTGAGTCCTAGGATTTGGAAGCATTAGTAAGAACATAGTGACAGAATTTGGCTGGTATTAAAGGGAATAATAAGGTGATTATTTTCCCCATTCAGGAAATAAGAGCTTACGCCTCATGAGAATTTGGTTTTAACAGGTGCTTTGATAAATGTTTCTTATCCCAATGACAGGATTTTACACATCAAACTGAGTTCCATGAAAGTAGACCTGAAAAGAATTAAGTAAACACACCCATTATCTTATCATTTATATCTCACCCATCTGTATCTGACATCTTAGGTCTAGTGCTTTATTTTCTCCTCTGAGATAATGTCCTTCATCTTTCAGAAAATTCATGATCTTTATTTCCTTCACAATCAGCTACACAATCTTAATCAGAAAATCTTCCTTCATGATTCCTCTTAGCTCAGTGTGTGACCCTAAACTGGATTTCCTCAGCACTGACCTGTTTCATCTACTGTCTACTCATTTGTACATCTGGATAATATTTTGTGGGGTTTCTATGTCTACTCCATTGTTGAACCTTCAGCTTCCATGAGACTTCATATTTGCAGATTATTGAACATATCTTCTGCTTTCTAATCTGGCACTTTTCTTTATTATACTCTTCTAAAATACACAACAGTGATTGTTACGAGCTTAATTATGTCCCCTTCAAAATGTATAGGCTAAAGACCTAACCACAGGTATCTTTAAATGTGACTATATTTAGAGATGGGGGTCTTTAAAAGTGATTAAGTTAAGATGAAACTGTTAGGATGGGCCCTAATCCAATCCAACTGATGTCCTTTTAAGAGGAAATTTGAACACAGAGAGATGCCAGGGGTACACAAGCACTGACAAAAGACTTTGTGAGTATACAGTGAGAAGGCAATCATCAGCAAGCCAGAGAAAGTGGCCTCAAAAGGAATCAAACCTGCTGATACCTTGGCTTGGATCTTCAGTTTTCAGGACCGCGAGAAAATAAATTTCTTTTGTTAATGACACTCAGTCTGTGGTATTTTGTTACAGTAGCCCTAGCAAACTAATATAGTAATCTAAATCCCAATCCTTTATTAACACTGAAAGTTAAGCTATAAGGGAGAATAATATCTTTAAATAAACTATTTTAAACTTCTTTATTAAGCAATCTATTTTGATCCTCTCCTCCATAGATTAGGGAAAAAATTGCCCCTTGGTATTCTGTATAAGTTAAAAGGAAGTTGGAGTTGGAATCACAATGGACCTATTATTTCTGTCCTGAAAATAATTAAAATGAGGCAGAACCCCTCTTGGTCTAGATGTTCTTCTCCTAACACTGAGAAAATTTTAGAGAATGGAAATAAAGGACAGATTCTCAATAAAATAATGTGTAGCCATCTAAGGACAAATTAAAGAGTTGGAAATAAGTAGTAATAAGATCTGATATACTTTAAATAAATCTTTTGATTGGGAATAATATCTATGTGCAAACTTTTAGAGGCATTTAACCCTTTCAGTTTCAAATAGCCATCTCACAAGAATTAGAATATTAGTTAGACTCTTAGGTCAACAAAGATTTACGTTTACACACACAACATTTTTTTTTTCAATTGGAGCTCAGTAAAATTAAGAATTTCTTTTGAAGGTACCACTGAGAGAGTAAGAAGGCAAGTCATAGACTGAAAGAATTCTATCTACTCATACATCCAGAATCTACAGAAGCAAATCCATAAGAAAAAGACAATTAACAAAATAATCAATTTTAAAAAATGGGCAGGGCACTTAAACAACCATCATATTATTCTTGGACATAAGAGTAAAACAAATCAAAACCACAAATCCTAGCACATCCTCTCCCAGAATGTCTTAATTTAAAAACTGAGGATCTCAAGTATTGGTGAGGATGTAAAGCCAACAGGAATTCTTTCATACAGACTAATGGATGACTATCATAGAAAAAAATGTTGAATGAAGGAAGCCAGATAAAAGGGAGTACATACTGTACAATTCTATTTACATGAAGCTAATAATAGGCAAAACTAGTCTATGGTGATTGAAATCAGTATAATTAATTGGGGATGGAGTGTTAATTGGGGATAGAAGGCAGGGAATATAGACAGGAAAGGGAAAAAAGGACATTTCCAGTATGATAGAAATGTGCTATATCATCCCTGGTAGTAGTTACATGGATGTATACATAGAAAAAAATCCACTGAGCAGTGCACTTAAGGTTCATACACTTTACCATACATACGCTATACCTCAAGCAATACTTTTTAAGTGTATATAATTTGACAGACCTTAGTATTCTAGATAAAAATTGTGAACAATGTCCCTCTTACCATCATTTATAAATTATCAGTTATTGACTTGAGACATCTTGTTATTTTACTCCACAGTTATGTAGCAATAGAATTGTTTAAGTCTTCATATAATATATATTTTACCTTTTTACCTAGATTATAAGTTACCTGAAGGCAAGCAACACTTCATCTATCTGCCTTTCTGAAGTACTTACTATGAGATAGCAATTGCATGCTAACTGCTGAACAAACACTATTTCTTTTTATATTCAGCACTTGAGAAGTAGATATCTTTATCCCTTTTTTTCTTTTTACAGATAAGCCTAAAATCAACCAGCTGGTCGTAGAGCAATAAGATTCAAGACCTGATTTTTCTATCTGCAAGACAATACTTTTTAGCAATACTATACTGTATACAATCTACCGAATATTAGATACATAACTATATACTATACATACAGTATAGTATACTATAATATTATAGAGGATATCTTACATTGCTATTGTTTAATGTTTTGCCTTCTCTACTAGATTTTAAAACCCGAAAGGGCCACAATTGTATCTTCTATTTCTGTTTTATTCCTTTGCTTTTTTTGAATAGGGAAATAAATGCAATGGGTTCTAAATTATTGATGTGGACAATGACAGGAAACCAGTACCTGTGGTATGGCTAGCTTCTGCAGTGATGGGAGCTACTGGATACATTTCAAAAGTATAGTTCATGGACAAAATCAAAGACAAACATTCTGCAAATATACAACAAGGCCATTATCAATGACAAGAGCAGCAAGCTTAGGCAGAACAAAAATGTGTTCAGCAGTGGTACAAACAGAATTCTCAATTTCCCCAAATGCCTCACAGATTAAAAAGTACTGAGGTACTTGGGTCTCTAAGAAACAAACATGAGATAGATAGAGGTGCAAGGAAAACAACACTACATTTCTAAGTAGGAGGGCTTTTTTTTTTTTTTTTTCCTAAGTAGGAGGTTTTAAAACTGCCATGTACTTCTTATGTTGACTGGAAAATAGTATTTTTAATTTTTATTTATTCATCCTTCCTAAGAACTCTTACTTTGAAATATTCCCCTTAACTCTCCCTTCATGATCACTCAAAAATAGCCTCTCACTTTCCTTTAGTTCTCTATATTATGACCAGTTTTAGTTGAAATGGTAAAGTAAGCAGATCTTGCCTCTGGCTTCCTCCCACCTCTCCTTTTATCTTACCTCCCCCAGATGTTCTCCACTCCCCCCAAGTCCTCTCTCTAGTGACACTTGGTGATAACAGTGTTGTTAGGAGCTCTGCATTCCAGGGGGATTTGCATTTTAATAGGTTACTCTCCCACCTACAGGCCCTTGCACTAGATCTTCAGTGCGTGGTCAGGGAATGTTCAGCATGCCCACTGTTTAAAAGACAAGTAATAATTACAAAAACTATTGAGGAAATATATAACAATTTTCTTTAAGTTTCTACTTTCTTTTTTTGAAAAATAAAAAAGTTGGCAACACTGGGTTTGCATTCTCTAATGCAAGCATCAGCTAGTAGTGTGTAGAGACTATCCACTCAACAAGGTTATAGGTCTCCAGGTTGCCACAGTTCTCACCTCTCCCTGTCATATCCTTAACACAGAGGAATAGTCAAATGCCATTTATCAGAGTTTGAGTTTTTATTTTACTGAGACTATAAGAGTATTTCTCAGTACCCAAATAATCTATCCCAAACGAGAATGTAACAGATAGACTAAAAAGACATTTTTCTTTTCTTTTCTTTTTAAGACTCATTTATTTATTTTAGGGACAGTTTAAGCAAGGAGGTAGGGGGAGGGGCGGAGGGAGAGAGAGAATCCTAGAACAGACTCCCTGCTGAGAGGGGAGATCCATCATGGGGCTCTATCCCAGGACCCTGAGATCATGACCTGAGCCAAAATCAAGAGTTTGAAGCTTAACTGAGTCATCCACATGCACCAACATTTCTTTTTCTTACATCAGCTGTGCTTTATTCATGAACATTCCTATACATATTAAGTTTGTGGCTCAACTTTAGCCCCTCATCTTAGACTATAAGCATAGTAACAAAAGGTAGGAAGCTTCATTTTGGCTAAAATTCAGTCAGTCATCACATGTTTACAGTCTGCCATGAGTCAGACACTGTAACAGGCACAAGATGATGATGATGGTAAAACCTATTAATATTTATAGAAAGCCAGATACTGTTCTAATCATGCTCTCATCTGATCCTCACAACCATCCTAGGTAGATTCTATTATTATCAGCTCAGATATGAGAAAACAAAGGTTCAGAGAAGCAAAAGTAACTTACCCAAAATCCGCTAAGAAGTGATCTGGCTGGTTTTGAATCCAGCCAGATAACTACAGAGCACAGCAGCCTTAACCATTATATTACACAGTCTCTGATGTCATAGACATACAGTGATGGCACCTTGTCTTCCTGGAGCTTTGTAAGAGCTCCTATTCATGTTCTCATAAGGAGACTATAAAGATAGACTTTTTGCCGCACCATGTTTTAAAATTTTATGTCTGTTCTCTGAATTTCTCCCATGTTTGTTTGGTTTTAATCTGGATCATTTACCAAATCCCTCGTTTTCCAATATTTTAATTAATTTCTTTTCAGATCAGACACTGCTGTATCCCTCCTTTTATCCATGGCTGAATTTATAAATCCCAATAAGGAAATGCAAACAAACAAACAAACAGAACCCCCACTAATCTTCTCTGGCAATTCTTGTGTTTTATCTAATGAGCTCTAATATATTAGGATAAACTACCATTCCAAACTATTTGGTCAGAATTTAGAGAATCAATTTTTTAAGCATTTGGGTGATTTATTTTTCTTCAGTCAGTTCAGGTCTAAATAAGTGGCAAATGTAAACTCCTTTTGCTTGATTTTTTAAAATACAACTTCTTTCTTTTTTTAAAGATTTTATTTATTTATTCATGAGAGACACGAGAGAGAGAGAGAGAGAGAGAGAGAGAGAGAGAGGCAGAGACACAGGCAGAGGGAGAAGCAGGCTCCATGCAGTGAGCCTGATGTGGGACTTGATCCAGGGACTCCAGGATCACGCCCTGGACCAAAAGCAGGTGCTAAACTGCTGAGCCATCCAGGGATCCCCTGCTTGATTTTTTAGACTACCATAAGAGCAGACTCTTTAAGAAAGTTCTATATGGCAGGGAGTTCACAAAGCTTCATTGGATCACCTCACTCCCTTGAAACAAAAGGTCAAGTAGCCATTTTCAGGCAGATATTTTGGAGGATGTTCTGGTTAATCTATGTAGAACCCCAAGCAAATTTAGTGTAGTCTAGTAATTGTACTGTTCATCTAGTCCAGGTTCTAGTTTGCTTTCAAAATGGATGGGTAAGCTAGCTTTCGGATTCTTTCCTTGCCCCCTTTCTCTAATTCCCCTGCCTATTCTGAACTGCATCATCGAAATAATCATAGCCTAAAATAGACTATTTTCTCCTTCTCCTCTACCACTTGAAACACTATTAGTAAATGAAATGATTTTGTGGCCTCTTTTCTCCTGTTATACTTCTCCAATAGTAGCTTTCATTCTTTTTTTTTTTTAAAGATTTTATTTATTCATTCATGAGAGACACAAAAAGAGAGGCAGAGACATAGGCAGAGGGAGAAGCAGGATCCCTGAGGAGAGCCTGATGTGGGACTCAATCCCAGGACCCCAGGATTATGACCTGAGCTGAAGGCAGACAGAACCACTGAGCCACCCAGGTATCCTAGTAGCTTTCATTCTTAAGAAACAAAACTATTTATGAATAACATCAACATTCCACTTCATTTAACCTGAAAAAAAACATTCTGCTATTTATCACCAAAGAATCATTCTGTGATTTCAAAATAAATGTAAAAAAGATGGGAAGCAAAAGGAACCATATTTAGTGTCTTTGTTATCTTCTTCAGTCACAAACAACTGAAGTCAGAGTCACAGGTGGTAAAGAATCCACAGTTCACCCAAGTCCCAAAAAAGTCTTTGCAATATTGAATCCTATAATTCAAATACATTCCCATAGTGACCTTGATCCTAAATATGGTTCCTTCCAGTCCCAATTTCTCTTTTATTAACCACAAAAATCCCTAACTGTTCTTGTTCATTCTCAATAAATGATCTAATCTCCTATTTTACTGATATATCAGGATATTAAATTCAACTCTTCTTGTTGTCTTGAATTTTCTGCATAGGTCCTTGGCTGAGAACAACACAATAGTTGCCAAATACTCCCCCATTCTAAAATAAGTTGCTAAACCAGCTACACAGGACTTGCAAAAGAGATGGCTCAAAACCAATTCTGCTAGCATAGGAACCATCACTACTTCTGAATGTATAAGACAATGAGGTTTAAGAATCCATGGGGAAATCTCACTGGAAAGAACAATTGAAATACTATTATATATTGTCCTTACCCCTCACATTATACCAAGTGAAAAACTTTTCAAAAGGACCCAAAGGACACCTTAACATATGCCCCCTAGGAGTTAGATTTGGCATCTAATTTTTGCTGGGAAAGTCTGAAGGCAAGAGTTGGTGCATGGAGTGATGTGCACTGAGAATAAACTGCCCCTCCACCAACTGGAAAAGGTAGACATTATCTGGGAAACAAAATGGACCTCAAGATAGAGTGTCAGCTTGAGATCATCTTAAGACCTGAGTGAAAGGATGAAGTGACCCAGTAAAGAAGTAGGCAATCAGATGGCCAAAGGATGAGGGTGAAATTCAAAGCAGACAGCCAGATTAGAGTCTTTGTCTGGATTGTAGAAGCTGCAATTGGTGCTTCTCCGTGAGAGTAGCTCTAAGGAACTCAAGGAAAGAAACATGGAGCCTGAAATGTATCTATCTCAATAGGATAATGACAACTATTCCAGCCACATAGAATGAGCAATTTCCCCCTTAGTCCACTCACTACATAACGAGATCTTGGAAGAGTAAAAAATAAATAGGAAGTGGGGGAACAGGTAAATAAGGGAGCGAGAAGAAGAAATCCATGCATCTTCCCCCCTGCAAGCTTCTAAACCTAAAGAAAGCTTCTAAGCCTAAAGTAAGCCTGAGGTAAGAGAGTAGAGACAATTTCAAATTGAATGTCTGTTGAGATTCAATACTACATTGGTTGGAACTACAAAATTAGCAAAATAAGGTGTTCTTGGGAACTAAAGACACCAGATTATTCGTGATACTGGGCTAAGATTTCATCCAGATTATGAAAGAATGAGTTTGGAGATCCAGTTTAAGGGCCAGTGAGAGAAAGAATAAACTCATTACATGACTTCACCCAGTTCCAGATCACTCAGTAAAATAACACTAAAACCCTTTAACATGAACCTCTTCAACTACTCCCCTATTCTTAAAATTTTACTATTTGTTCACTTGTCCTTTCCTTATTTTCTCATGACCTGTAAGAAGAATCCTCTCACTAGTAAGAAAATTAATTTTCACCAACTTTCTCCTCATGGTCCTTATTTATTCTCCAATTGATTTTTCTTTTGAATTTGATACTCCCTCCTTTTCTGCCATATTGCACTCACATTACAATAATTTCTTAGTTTCCATTGCTGTTTGTGGTTTTTTCCATGCTCATCCTTTTTTTTTTTTTTTAAGATTTTATTTATTTATTCATAGAGACGGAGAGAGATAGATGTAAAGACACAGGCAGAGGGAAAAGTAGGCTCCATGCAGGGAGCCCAATGTGGGACTCGATCCCGAGTCTCCGGGATCATGCCCTAGACTTGAAGGTGGCGCTAAACCGCTGAGCCATCCAGGCTGCCCTTCATGCTCATTCTTGATGATCCTTTTTGTTTTCTTTCCTCTGTTTATAGTCTATCTCTATAGTGCACACACACACTCTCTCTCTCCTATATATGTATATAGGAGATATATATCTTCATATAACACCAGCTATTCTTACAACTTCCACAGCTACATTTCCAACATTGGTATTCTGTCTAGGTGTAAGATGCAGAGTTTCCAAAGGACTGAAAGACATCTCCATATTTTTATTTCTAGAGTATGTTGTTTCCACTTTGTGTTTCCTTAATAAAATCTCAAGATTTAAGAGCAGCTCAAATGTCACTTATTTTGTGAATTTTCCTTCCCTTAACATGAAGGAACACACAAAATTTCATTGTTCCTTATATGTTCAAAACAACAGATCATTGTTTATTTGATTCTTCCATTTGCTGGGATCTGTATGGATATCCATGGTGTCTTTATTTTATACCTTCCAAACCACATAACACAGTCCCCTGCAACAAGAACTTTCTTGATCACCACTCAACTGATGGAAATAAAGATTTTAGTAGAACAAATGAAGATGATACGTTTGAAAATATCTGTTCAATTACTTGAAGTTAAAAATGTGAAGGAAGTATAGCATTATTGCATAGAAAGACACATACAGGACTTGGGGAAACCCAATTATTCCTTCTATATATCTTTATCTGTTTTCTTGAACATTTATTTTTTTAATAATTTTTGCTCCTTCAAATAAATTGGAAACTTCTTGAGAGTAGAGATTTTAGGGAAGCAAAGTTGAATATAAAGGATCTCTGAGTTGGGTTTTGGTCTCAATGTCTAGGATAGTAGGAAAATTCCAAACCTAACTAAGACAGTGAGGGAATGATAATTAGTCAAACCTAAAATGCACAGATAATGTATAAGATGCATATAGACACCAGTATATATATATGTGTGTATGTGTGTGTGTGTGTGTGTGTATTTAGTCACGAGACTACACTTATTTAATGAGTATGATTTGGAATCATAAAATGAAGCTATTGATAGACACATTCTTTCATGAGTGACTTATTATAATGAAAAAAAACTAAAATCTTTTGTATTATAAAAATTAGCCATGGTCAGCTGCCTGCACTCTCCTGAGTTCTGATTCCTGATTCTTGATTGCTTCCATGACAACCATATTATTTCACTACCAGAATATCTTATAAACAGTTAAGATGAATGGAAATATATGCATGCTCTCCTGAAGTTAATTGTTAAGAAATAAAGGAGAGAGAGAACTAAAGTTATTCCTTTGGTGAGCAAAAATTCTACATGGATAAAGAAGACTTTCCTAAGTCTTCTCCACATGGATCAAATTTTATATGCTATTTATTCTTACTTAGAGGTTGCCTATAATCATTCTCTAGTTGTTTCACAAATGCATGTCTGGCTTCTTTCAGTGGAATAGGATCTCTCACAGTCCTAATTCTGTATTTCTTTCTTTTACTGAGTTCTTGCTATCTGCTAGGCATTCACTTACATGATGTGATTGGATTTCAACTTTTCATAAATCACTATTAAAATGAGGAAATTGAGGCACTACACAGTAAAACAATTAATTCGCATTTGAGAAGAGAGGAGGATAGGTTTAAAATAAAGTTTAATGATTCTGGCCATGGCTTACTTTTCACCTTCTTAAATATCTCTTAAAGAATTTACTATTCTGTTATCATTGTGGTGAACTGTATTATTGTTGTCAATTTATTACCCTTTCCTGTACTCATGTGTTTTGCTATGTGACTTTATAGCTCCTCCTTTGAAGGCAAAGTCTTATTTTCTTACCCCATTAATGTTGAGCTTGACTGGTGACTTCTTTGGAAATGGAATATGGGATAAGTGACAAATGTTTCTGGAGCCTAATCTTTAAGAAGCACTGGGAGTTTTTATTTGCCCCATCATATCATTCTGCCATCACCATAAGAATATTATGCTCTGGCTAGTATACTGAACCAAAGAGAGTGTGAGACACTTGAAGCAAATATTCATGCAATTAATCACTTTGTACCAAGCCAGCAAAGAGCAAGCTAGGTCAGACAATGCCTGCCTAGGCAGCCTGCAAATAAGTAAGCAAGAATAAATTATTGGTGTTATATGTCACTGAGTTTTGGCATGGTTTGTTATGCAGTACTGCATGGCAAGAGTAACTGATACACTTAATGATTATTCTTTGTACTTATATCTAATTGCCTTCACCAGATTATATATATTCCAGAGTTCAGAGCCCCTGCAAATCATTTTATAAGCTTCCAAAATAACTAATACAATGTCTTACATAGTGCTAGTGTCCAAACATTGTTGGATGAATAAATGTGTATCTTCTTTTCTATTTCCCCAAATGTGCTATATTAGGCTTGCAATAAAAATACATGGATCTCATGTAATTAAATATTTATAAGATAAAATAATTTGTACTGGGTTTTCTACTTATGGTACTTGTCACTAGAAGACCCTCAAGTTTTCCTATTTAAACAATTCCAAGAATTGAAGTGTTTAAAAAACCAATGTGATCTCTTTAGAAAGGCAACTTTGTATAGTGGAATGAACACAGCTTTGGTGCTATATGCTCAGTTTTGTTACTTATTGGGAATGCCAACATGGGAAAAATCCACAGACTTTTCTGAGCCCAAGTTTCTCATATGTAAAGTAGGAAAATAATATTATTCTACATGGAATTTTATGCAGATTAGAATAACTGATACAGATAAAATCTATGTTTAAAAAAATTACTATTTATTACAAACCTACTATGTGCAATAGGTCTTTTACTTAAAGCCAACACAATGTAATCATAGCAGATTGTTCTAAAACATCAATTTTACTTGATCTCATAATGTATAATATTTTCATGAACTTTACAAATAAAAACTGCAAATAAGTTTTTTATATACAGGTGAATTTGTGGCTAGATTCTCTGACCTTCAGAAATTTGAGTTCCCTCATATACCAGTAGTGTTTTGTGAATATATTAGTATGGAGGCTGCCATAACAAAATACTACAGTTGCTTAAAGAACAGGAATTTATTTTCTCGCATTTCTAAAGGTTGGAAGTCCAAAATGAAGGTATCAGCAGGATCATTTTATGGTGAGACCACTCACCTAGGCTTTCTGATGTGTCCTCACATGGTCTCTTCTTTGTGCATGCATGTGTGTACATACCCACCCATGCACCCACACATATAGATATCTGATGCTTTTTCCTCTTCTCAGAAGGAATTCAGTTCTAAAGGATTGGGCCCCACCCTTATGACTTCATTTAAACTTAATTATTTCTTTAAAGACTCTATCCCCAAATATAGTCATATTGTGGGTCAGTTTCAACATATGTCTTTTGGCATGATGCAAGTCAGTCCACAAGAGTAGGGAATGGTGGTTTTTCAAATATGTAAAAAAATTCTTTGAGGGATCCCTGGGTGGCGCAGCGGTTTGGCGCCTGCCTTTGGCCCAGGGCGCGATCCTGGAGACCCGGGATCGAATCCCACGTAGGGCTCCCAGTGCGTGGAGCCTGCTTCTCCCTCTGCCTGTGTCTCTGCCTCTCTCTCTCTGTGTGACTATCATAAATAAAAATAAAAATTAAAAAAAAAATTCTTTGATACTCCTCTTTCCAAGAGGTGGAGCTTAGTTTCTTTCATCTTGAGTATAGGCTAGATTTATTTAATTTTGTTTTTTGAGAGAGAGAAAGAGAGAGAGAGAGAAAAAAAAAAAACAGGAATGGTGGGGGGCGGCGGGAGATGTAAGGGGAGAAAGGGAATCTTAAGCAGGCTCCACTCCCAACACAGAGGCCCATGTGGAGCATAGTCTCACGACCCTGAGATCATGGCTAATTGAAACCAAGAGTCGAACACTTAACCAACTGAGCTACCCAGGCACCCCTCCTTTTAAGAGAGAGAGGGAGAACAGGAGTGTAGGCTAGATTTATAACTTGCTTCTAATGAATAAAATATGGCAGAGGTGATGAAATGTCATTCCAAAATTATGTTATAAAAAGGCTGCAGCTTCAACTTAACATGCTTTATCTCAATTTCATACTCTACATATTACCTTCTTGGGTCCTTTGATCCAAGGAGAAGCCAACTGCCATGGAGAGGCCTGCATAATGAATAACAGAAGCCTTTATCAAAGATCCAGTGAGGTACTGAAACAGTATAGTGAACTTGAAAGTCGATTCTCCAACCCTACTTAAACCTTGAGATGACTACAGCCATAGCTGGTAATTGACAACAACCTTATAATTTCTAAGAAAGATGATTCAAGTACTTCCTGATTTCTTCTTGTCCCTTATGATAAAATATCAAGGGAGAAAAATAAAGGAAAAACTATTAAAAATGAAGGAATCAGGAATTAACAGTTTTGAAAATTCTCAGACATTTCAGAGAGCTAATAATTCTAAAATTAAGAAATGACTTCTGAGCAAAGAGCATATATAGACTGTTGCCAGAAAAAAAGAATCCAGATATGAAGCCACAGAAGTGACTGTACAGTTATTTCATAATATCTCAGAAAAAGTTACAGCAGTGTATCCAAGTTACTTCTGGTCAGATAAAAGACCCACTCAAGATATCCACTGTCTTGCAGATGCTTTCAATCAAACAATAGTAGTACTGGGGTCCTAAGAGCATTGTTCATTAGTAGTCTCAGTAGAATCCTCAGGTAGAGAAAGGACTTATCCTGGGGAAATTGGGGATGTGCTTTTGTTTACTAGTGTAATCCTCCATAAGAGTCACACCAATAAGGTTTTTAAAAGAATTACATATGCAAAAGCATTGCCAGCTTGAACTGAAAATGATAAATAAAATATAAAATGAAAAGAGAACCTCCAAATGAAATAAAATGAAAGAATGACCTTTGGACCTCCAAAATTCTACTGGCAGAAAGCTGGTTGAGGAAACTAGCCAACTATAAACATACAACATGTCATGAAAAAGGAAGGAGGAAGAACAAAGAGGTCAGATGGTGGAGCTGAGAGCCATAGGAAATTACTTCCAGGCCTTGAAAAGTTATCAATGAATATCCAACATTTGCCTAGCTGGATTTCACAATAGCCATGGATCAATGACATTTTTGCACCTCCTATTTTTGCCTATTTAGGTCACGAATGCCTATAGTGCTTATACAAAGCCTGCCCCACCATTCTATGTGTATACATATATGTATATTGTGTGTTGGGGGTGGATAACATATGCTTTTAGTTTCGTAAGTAGTGGAGAAAAACCTGTACTTGAGGGGCTGTACTTAAGGAAGTAATTCCTAAGAGTCTTATCCACATTTGGACTCAATTTAAATAAAAGATTATGGATTTAGCAGAGGCTACAGTGGCATGAGAGTTTTGTGGCCTTGAGAAGGCATGCATATTTGCATGTGAGATGAATACAAAGTGCAGACTAAAGAAGATTTGGTGGTTTTACAAATAAATTCACAAATTTTTTGATACTCATCTCTTCAAGAAATGAAGCTTAATTCCCTTTTCCTTGAATGTGTGCTTATTGGGCTTCTTGGATGTCAGTAGCTTATTTCTAATAAATAAAATACAGCAAGAATAATAGGTTGTCACTTCTGAGGTTAGGTTATTAAAAGGACTGTGTCTTCTGTGTTGGGTGTTTTTTTCTTATTCTTGTGCTCTTACTCTTTCTTCTCAAATCACTCATTCTGGTGGAAGCCAGCTGCTATGAGGAGAGCCACATGATGAGAATTAGTGGCCTGAAGGCCAACAGCCAGCATTGAATTGGAGCTTTCCAACAACCTCACAGCAAGTTCTGAAGCAGGACCTCGAGCCTCAGTGGTGTCTCCGTGGCTGATGTCTGACTGCAATCTCATGAGAGATCCTATGCCATATCACCCAGCTTAGTTCCTGTAGATTCGTGCCCCTTATAATCTATGAGATAAAAAATGGTGTAATTTGTTATGCTGCAATGGATGACTGATAAAGAGGAAACCCTTAAACAATCCTGTATATGGTAAATCTTACTATACTCATTCTGTACATAAGGAAGTTGAAGTATCAAAATGTTAAGGGATTTTTCCTACCCACACAGCAAATAAATGTCAGGATAAAGATCTGGATTTACATCTTTGTGTCTCAGAAAGAAACAAAAAAAGTATTTTTTTTTATAAATAAAATCAAAATATAACCGAAGCCACAATCTTTTATAAAAATAGTATTTGTGCTGATGATGATATACAAAACTATCACCTGCTTAAGGAGTAACTAAGGTGTAGCACCGGCAGGGGAATGTGCAAGAGATGCTTAAATCTATATACCATAGGGGCCAAGACATCTGTTAAAAAAAAAAAAAAAAAGAGGTGAGCCATTCCTTCTCTATTCCAGCTTTCCCAATTATGTTAATTGTAACAGAACTTGGCTTCCTGGCAATGCAGACCTAGTGAGGCATTTGACACACTGTAAAATTTAAGTTCAAAAGTAAAATTGTTTAATGAATGCACACCCTACTCCTTATTCATTATGCAAAGTCGGGTTGTAGAGTTTTTCAATATGTACTCTAATTCCCTTTAAGAAATGTGATTCCACATTCCTCATATGAGTGCAAAGTGGGGGGAAGATATTTTGCTGGAAGAGGCTTTGGGGTCAGTTAGAAAATGCTCAGTTCTGTTTTTAAAAGGAAGATATAATCCCTTTTTCTCAGCTATTGTGTTTTATTCTGTTGAGGGTTGATGGCTGTAAAACACTGCACCTCCCCTTCAACTTTTCCAAATAACTTGATTAGACAGAAATAATCTCTTATGCTTTCATGCACAAATTTAGGAGTGACCCAGAACAAACGAGTTTCCTTCATCACCATAGCAACCAGGACTATGGAAAAATGCCACTCACTAGGCTATGCAAGTCAGATTTCATTCCTTTGATGTTAATTAACAAATTGCTTTCAGAAAATCAATGAGTTCCCCTGCTCCCCTTTAAATATTTGTGATATATTTTTTAATACTTCCTAAAGTAGCATAGATAGAGTTGGGAGAGATAGCAAAATCGAGTACTACCTTCTCCTGGTGTAAAACATAGATGATTAGGAATGCAAGAGTGCATTTGGCCAAGAGAAGAATCCACTTGGACCTCTTGGGAATTGAGATGAAAACCTAAATTCATGTTTTCCTGCTATACAAGTTTCCTTCCTCCCACAAAATGGTGACTGCTTCCTTTTCAGAAAAAGAAATACAGAGAAAGTTAAACAAAAGGTCTGTTGCAAAGAAAGGTTGTTGCAGAAACCTATATTTAGATTCCTCTCTTCTCCTAATCTGCTCCTGGGAATGTAAAATTTTCAAGGCGACTTATGGATTTTTACCAAAAGTCTTCATACACCCTTTCACTCAGAGATCTAGCTCCTAGAGGATTACTAAAAGGAGATACTCCAATAAGGATACACAGATAAATATACATAGATAGTCTTCACAGAGACGTTTATAATACATTTTTAAAGTTGGAAAACATTCTAAATGACAATGAGGGATTAAAGTGATCTAGGTGTGTTTTTAGAGAAATTAGAAAGGGTTTATAAAATTTTAAGCGAAAAAAGCAGGTTAAAAAATTAGTGAGTTGATGCATTTAAAAGAAATTCAAAGTCTCTTAGTCAAAGTTCCAGAAATTAGCAAAATAAATAAATAAATAAATAAATAAACCTCCAATGAGGAGTTTTCTCTTTCTTTGTATGTCTTTCTAGCATTTGTATCTATTTTACTGTGTATATATGATAGGATATAAAATGATTTTGACAGAAAAAAATATGAAAGACTTAGTTACATGTAATAGGTGCTTACACCTTACATGTAATAGTTTTGGTATACACTTATTTTACTGGATGACAAAATTAATTCAAATATGTAATATCGTTGATCTCCAAAAGTCTCTCCAATCTAGTCATTGTAATGAGATATGATACAATTTTAAAATTGTTAACTTTGAATTGACTTAATTAAGTAATTGATAAAATTATTAAAAACTAACATTTTCAAACATATTGAGTCTTACAGAAAAACTATTAAAAATCTTTATCTGTTTATAACTGACAAAATAATTTCTGTGTAAAATAATGTAAGGGTCAGAGAAAAATGCATTAATGTGAACAGAGTATCTTCTCAGTTGCCATATTAAACCTGGATAATTTTATCAAATAAAATTCATGAAGAACAATTATTTTCAGGTTATATTCGACAAACAGAACCATTCTATTTAAAGGCATCCTACGAGAAACACCAATATACAAAACTAATTGAAATCGTTTGTCTGCTTGAAGGGCTGGATGAGCCATTAGAAGTCTGCCCACTTTACTCAATGAAGAGAGGTTGAAAACCATTTTGGTAGAAAATAGCTTCTATATTTTCACCTCTGTCCATTTCTCTTATCAGAGAGTTTTGAACTGTTAGGATATCTAGGCTCTTGCAACAATAGCAGCAGGCTCTGTTACATTGGACACATAATTAACAACTTTGCACCTCAGTTTCCTTGGCTATAAAATGAAAGGCTCAATGAGATTATTTCTATAAATGGCAGGCATTCTCTGAAATGGCCCCCAATGACCTACCTCTTCCTTTTCAAATGCTGTGTAAACCCCTCTCTTTAATTCCCTCTCTTTGAGTGTGGGCTGGACCTAGCAACTCACATGTAATGAATAGAGAAATGAAAAGTGATAGGTGGTACTTCTGAGATTATGGCACAAAGACTGTGATCTCTCTCTGTCTCATTCATATTCTCTCTCTCTTTCTCATGCTTTTTCTCTTTTGAAAGGAATCTTCCAAGTTGTGTATAGCCCTCAGAGAGGTCCATATGGCAAGGAACTGATTTATCTGGCTAACAGCCAGTAAGAACCTAACTCCTGCCAATGGCAGCGTTAGTGAGCTTGAAAATGACTCCTCCTGAAGTCAGGCTTTGAAATGACTGAATTCCCAGTCAACACTTAGTAGGCTTGTGAAAGACTGAGCATAGGGTCAGCTAAATGTGCCTGGATTCTATTAATTTAAATTAATAAATTAATAAATGCTTATTGTTTTAAGCAGTACAGTTTGGAGGTGATTTTTCATATGGTGACAGATAACTACACATAACATAGTATTTCCTTTTATTTCTAAGGTTCTTTTCTTTTGACAGGTGTTTAATGAGCATTTGTAGTTGTCTTTGGATGCAAAATAAAGTTTGATAGTTTAAGGAAAAAATTACTCTGATTTTGATGTTTTATTCCTCATCCTTTAGATAGAACTATAGATACTGAGTCGGTCTCCAAATCCTAGGGGTTCCCCTCTCCTTCTGGCCTTTACAGGATCGGATACAGAAGAAGCTGACATTTCGTATTAGGGATCCATTGCTACAACTGCTGGTGAGCAGTTGAATTCAGCTTTGAGCAGAAACCTTTTTTTTTTTTTCCTCAAAAAATATAAATCTAGAGGCCCTTCAAGAATGAAAGTGAAACTGGTTAGGACATATTTTGCCAAATCAAACTGTATTATCTGGAGCAGCCATTTTCATCCTACTATTTTGCATAGCCTAGGCTCATAATTTGAGCCCACTAATCATGATTGATTAGGGTCTTTGTGAATTATCAGTCAAAATAAATTCCATTACCATGCTATGTTTTATATAATCTCTGATTACTAAGAGATTAAATTTTATTTTGTAGCTCATTAATTTATTATTTACTATATGCCACTCCTTCAATCCCCCTCCCCACCCTCAAACTGTATAATCTCCTTGAAGAAAAAGGCAGTATGTCCTCAATCTTTTCAAAATGAAACAATAAGCTTCAAAGAGGTATTTAAACTACAAGTGTTATATAAAATAACGAGATTATTATTTTGTATATTTCTTAGTGCCAATTGCTTTGTTACCAAGAGGCATTCAATTATTTGTTGAATGAAATAACCTAATGAAATTTCCTAATAAAACATGTAATAAACTATATCAATTTAACCACACAAAAACTATATCAATTTAACCACACAAAAAATCCAATCTTCCTTCATGATATGCTTGAAATGTGCCTCTGAGTGCATTTTCTTCGGACTATATATATATATATATATAGTATATATGTATATATATATACATATAGTGATACGTCTTCATTTCCTATTAATATTCATAACTGGGGAAGGATGAAAATTCCATCCATGCAGTTCAATGTGGAACTAGAGGTGCCTATGCAGTCAGTTGTCTTTGCTTTTGATCTGTAAGTGTGGAAGACATGAAGATAAGTTCATGGCCCCTAGCTGATAGGCCTACTCTTTGGAAAAACTGAATGGTGGAAGAGAGTTATCAAAGGTCTTGACATTGTTAGATGGTGTTAGGAAAAACAGAAAGTCACATTAGCATGTGATTATGCTTACAATCAACCACAGTAACCTAGAACCTACTTTTGATTAGATATTAGATGGTAAAATTGACAGACTCAAGATGAATTATGAAGTTGTGCATTAGAGTGGCACCAAAAATAAGCAAAACTGACATGAATTTCTCTTCTGGAGTATATTTAGAGATGCTTAATTTTTCTAAAGCTGAAAAGCAAAACCTAAGTATATATCCAGTGTAGCTTCTTTAGTATGATAACCTATTATCTTAGAAGAGGAGTACCTAATGAAACAACACCAAGTGTCAAATGTGAGGTAGAATTTAGAAATTACTATTTAATTCTTACTTTGGGAGTATATATATATATATATATACACACACATATATATATTATACACACATATACACACATATATTATACACACATATAATATATATATTATACACACATATTTCTTAAATTGTAAGCTGTAATAACAGTTTACAAATCACTTAACTTATTCACATATGAAACCAAATATTAAAAATGTGTCCAAAGAGAACAGACACCAGTCCTTGCTGTGCATTAATCACCTGGGGAAAGTTTTCAAAAAAGATTCTACAGACCATATTGAATGAGAAACTCAAACTCTAGGGATGAGAGCCCAAAATGTGTATTTCTAAAAGTTGAAGAATTATTTAAAATATATATATACCTGAAGGAAGAAAGAGAATTCAGTGTTTGAATCTATACTTCTGTCCAGAAAACTGTACTACCTCATTTCTGCTTTCTCCAAAGCCAGTGACTTTTTTCTGGACCATGTCTCCATCTTGTAATACAAGCTTCTAATGTTCTGGAACATACAATCCTTCAAGATGATGCTTCCTTCCAAGCACTGGAAACACTCTGTTCCTGTGGGTTTCTGAGAAACACATGCTCTGAGAGAGCTAAGACTTTGCTGGATTTCTCCCTGGGAAAGTTCTCTTGTCTTCTGCCAGTATCTTAAAGGAAGAATTGCAAGAAACTTTCAGGTGAATGGAATCTGTGCCTCAAGCTAATCTATGATCTCTCTGTTATTTGCATTAATTTAGCCTTCTCTGGGCACTGTTATATTGACCAAGAGGCCTGGGAAAAAAATGTTACTTTCTGTCAACATGCTTGTTGAGAGACGATTCTCTGTTTCTGCACATTTTCTATCAATTTTTGTTCTATCATTTTCAAAGATGTTTATGCAGCAAGAGAATGAGAAGATAGAGATCCTATGTTTCTCTGGAGCAGAAGGCAGACACATTTCCTGACTAGGTTAATAAAGATAACATCTTCCTCCAGGCAAAGGTTAAGAACGTCCAACTCCTTATAAAACTGGGGGCTTTCTTTTTCTTTCTTTTTGTTTTTTTTGGAGAGAAGTGGGGGCAGAGTGAGAGGGAGTGAATCTTAAGCAGGCTCCAAGCATACTGCGGAGCCCAACACAAGGCTCAGCCTCAGTAACCTGAGATCATGACCTGAGCTGAAATCAAGAGTCAGATGCTTAACAGACTGAGCCACCCAGAAGCCTCCCAAAATTGGAGGTTTTCTAAACTTTGAATTCCTCTGCTGTGGTGTGAGCCCCCTGTGTGGCAACATCCACTTGGGCCACTCCACTTCACCTTGGGGTCAAAGAGAACCAGGGAGAATATGAAGTTTCTGCCTCCTGTTGTATGCCATGAGTAAGAAAAAAAAAATTCTGAGCCAGGATCCTTGTGTGCCAGTGCCCATGCAATAGTGGCAAACTAACTTGTGAATATAATAGGGCAAAACCATAAACCTTTCACAGTTCTTCAGAGTGCTGATTAAGTCCCTGGAATCGACTGGACACCATATCACGAGTTCCAGTTCTACCTCTGACTAACTGTACATCTTACAAGCTACACCACATACTAGCTAAGTCATTAACAATGGGATTTACTAGTTATGCCATTTACTAGCTAAGGGAATTTGGCAGTAACCATTGCAATAAAAATCATAATAATAGTAGTAAGAATAATAAACATAATTACAGTGGTAACAATAATAGTTAATATTTGTTAATTGTATTCTACATACTATCCGTGGTACTTTAAATATCTTAGCTCATTCAATCACAGATGTCATATAAAAAAGGAATATCAATTGCTATCACATTTTTTCTCACAGCATTATTGTGAAGATCAAAAGGAGATATTGATAGTAAAGCACATTGGGAGCTGTAAACATAAATCCAAAAGTAAATCTATTTTCTTCTCTTTATTCACCTGGATCTCATGCTGGGCTCTTTTATCTTCTTCTTTGCACTTACCATGTTGTCTGTCTGTAATGCTTTTCCCTTTCTTCTTCTGCAGGCTCCTCTTCATCCTTCATGATTCAGCTCAAAAAGGATTTTAAGAGGAACAGATTTTCTCCTCTGAACATGTTTCCTTCTTGAGCCAAAATATAAGTTCTTTGGCTTCTTGGGTGAAGAAAAGTGTTCACCCTTCTTTCCAACCCCAGTTCTCACTTATGTTCATGGGAGGCAGAGTGACAAGTTTCATGGTAAGAGGAAAAGTGCTCTTGCACATTCATTTTCCTCTCTGAGGCTCTTTCTGAAACTAGCTCCCTGAAGATCCACACTTATTTACTTTCTTCACATGGTGAGGCATTAAGAGAGCTCTACCAAAGCCCAGGGAGCTTATAGTAGTCTGGATCCTCTGCCAAGGGCTAGGGGAATGATCAGTTCATCTTGGCTGGCCAGTGGGGCTCAGGGGCTGAGAGGAACCCACACTGGTCCCTAGTCCTAGTCACATTCTCCCATCAGATTTACTGTAATGAAGCTGACTATTTTACTGTTATCTCACTCTTCTATTCATTTCTCTGTGGTTTGGAAGCCAAAGGGGAGAAGTCAATAATAAGCATGTCCTGAAAAAACGTACACCGGCCTCCCTTACCTCTCTCAGCAATATTCTTAAAGAACAATCAGGGCACTCGTTTTCCTCTTTACCTGCCTGTTTTTCACACAACTAAGCCAGGGATGGAGCCAATTTGTGTCTGTATCTTTGGTATTCATCAGTGTTTGGTACGTAGGACACAGTACTGTGTTTTGAGTACCCCATATTGAACAGGTAGTAAAGGAAAGAATGCAAGTAACTCCCAGAGATTCTTAGCACCTTCTTAGTTTGTCACTGCAGCAGTAACATCTGAATCTTTGCCCCTTTCCACATAATATATAATACTTGATAGATCTGTACCAAAAACAGAGCAAGAAGTTCACATTTCACTGGGGAGACTTGATGTTTTTCTGTACTCCCTTTCTACAAATGGCATGTTATCAGTATGAGCTTTAGGAATGTCAAACAGTCATTGGCTTCAAAGCCATGCCAGAATATTTTTTAAAATGAAAACCAATCTCTTACCAGTGATATTTCATTTTATGATATCAAAGAATTTCTTAGTCATAAAAACATATGGCAATGAGGGACAATTCTTATTTCTCTCAGAATACCATTGCCCACCAAAACATTGAAGAGATGGACAAAAGAGGGCACACTTTGAGATTCTCCTGACAGTTTGGTGGATTACGTCCTCTGCTCTTCTGTCTTCTACCCTCTAAGACTAGAGCTACATCGTAACGTATGTTACCGCAAATATGGAAGTGGGCTCTGATGTGCTCAGAGCTTAAAACTAAGCATTTGTTTTTGAGCTTGGAAGAATAACACAGAGCCTTTAAATCCTAAGGTAGTCTGAGATTACCATTTCCAAATTACACTTTGACAGTGGCAATCTTAATTTTTACCTGCTATTTACTGAATGTTACTACATGGCAAGTGTTTTTATGTAAAACATCTCATTTGTTATCATATATTCTCACCCTATGAGGGAGATAATATCATTACTAGTTTACAGATGGGGAAACTGAGTTTTGGTAACTGGCCCAAGTCAAAACAGTCAGTAGAGGGACCAGGATTAAAACCCTTATCTTGATGACCGCCCCCCCCACCCGCCCGCCCGCCAAGGCCAATATGCCTCTCCCTGGCTAATTTCCCAAGAATGATCTACCTTACATGCAACTTTTCAGGAGTCCATATTGGGAAGTAACTAGCCTTAAACTAGTTAGTTGAGAAACCGTTTTAAAGATTCAAGTTGCACCAGTAACTTGTACTATATATCCATAAAAGGGCAGATCACATAGGACAGTAGCTTAGTATATAGATTCTGGGATCTGATAGCCCTGGGTTTGAATGATCTAGAAGAAATAACTTTCAAGAAAGTGTAACTGTTTCAGCTACTAAAATGAAAATAATAACAGTATTTTATTTTTAGGGTTTTTGTGAATATTAAAGGTAATGAAGAGTTTAGAAAAGTGATTGGCCCCTAGAAAGTTGTCAGTATATGTTAGAAATTAAACTTTGAGGTTTAAGTGAAGAAATCCCACTGTACTTCAGATGGATTCTAGGTAAACTCCTACAGATTCATGCTTTTCTTTTTTTTAAATAATATTTCATCTGGTAAAATACATTAGACTGAAAGTTATAAAAGAGAAACCAAGAGCATATGGAAATGTATACAGACTAATAGTCCCCTTTAAGTGTATCTATTTTCCTGAACCCTATATTGGTATATAAACTGTAACGTCCAAGCTCACAATTCCCAAATGGTGGCATTGGAATATTCCTGTGAATTCTAGAAAGTGTAACTTACATCTAGAATTGTAAATGGAAGAGGGATCAGTTCCTAACTTTGTTGATCAGCTGCTAAGGTTTGAAAGTGGCCATGGAGAAGGAGAGAAATATCTCTTAAAGTTTCAAAAAAAAAAAAATCCTGACACATGGAGACTAGCACACTTGTTATTCCACCAGATTTCTCCACACCTGCATGCATATAACACATCATTTTAAAAATTCACTAACAACATTTGAAATTGGATTCATTTTAACTTGGAAAAAAATACCAAGAAAACTGCTAGTTATCAGTGGCCAAAAGGAAGACTTTTCCATACAAGGAACAATTTCTGGAGTTCTGTAAAAGCTAATTTTGTCCCTCTTCTTCTTTTATTTATATTACAGATATTTTGCAAGTTCCATAAGATTCCATCCCACACAAGACAGTGAATCTATGTGTCACAGAAGACTGAATTTCCTCGGTATTTCACAGTTACCGAAACACCTGTGCTAAATGCTTTTCTGTGTATCAGCTGTGAGAACTCACTGTTCAATAGCCCACCAAATTTCTCATTTTTTCCCTGTGGTGGGGGGATTCTAGGTGTCTCATAATGGGTTATTGTTAAATGCTTGGAGGAATAGTGGTTGGAGAGCTTTATAATAGAATTTTTTTAAGCACTAGCAAATTTCACCTACACTCCTTACAGACACTTACCTCTATCTCTTCTGAGATGCTGCCTTATCTGGAAATTAATTAAGCAGAAACTAGATGGGCACAAATACCGTAACATTCTGAAGTTTAATTAGCAAATGCTTTTTAACTTCACAACAGGTCTTAGCCTTGTTGGTTACTTTATTTCTTAAGAGAGGAGAAAGCCAAGCGGTATTATTCTTTGCTTCCTTTCAGAGAGGAAACAAGCATGGAAATTTAAAAATAGATCAAGGGATGCTCCGAGGGCAGCTCCCTAGCAACCTGGCTGCTTTGCTGGTATGCTAACTCGAGTGGTCTGCATTGTGCCAGGTGTGTCAGCAAGCCACTCCCACCGATAGCCAAACCGTGGAGGGAAGGGATGGCGTAAGGTCAGGGAGGGGACACACACAGGTGTGAGAGCCATAGATAATCCACCAAGTTGCCTGCAGTCTGATGAATGGGAAGGCCAGTCACTGCGCTCAGCAAGTTTCTCAAATGCACTCCCTAGAGCAGCTTTGGACCCATTCCCTGGGGTCAAGCATAGAGGCTGGAGGTGGGAGAGCTCATGGTCATCAAAGACCCACCCATGAGAAGAGAAATAATTTCTGAATTGTTTGCTGTTTGACAGCCAAACATCATGGTTCTGCCTTTTCTTTATGAAATAACAAAGAAAAAATGAAAAGATAGAATGGTTATTGATAGTCTTTGTGCCTGATGCTGTGGAGCTTGTTTTTGAGGCTCTGATGTGAAGGCGAAAAAAAAAAAAATCCTGCATGTCATATAGCTGCAGAGTACAGGCGCCCTGGTGCACACTGTGAAAATATCATAGAAAAATATGACATCAAATTGTCTGCCTACAATGATACCATCTCTTATTAAAATAAAAAGAAGAAAGGTAGAGAGAGACTAACAATGCATTTCCTTTTCTCGCTCAGACTTCACACAAGGAAAGTTACCTGGATGTTCAAGATGTTAAAACATATCCTTGTGTCAAAAGTGGAATAATTAAGCATTCAATGCCAGCCCATTAACCAGATGTGCCCCCCCATCATTTTTTTTTTTTTTTGGCTTGCTTGTTCAAGAAGTCTTTTGAAGGAAAATGTCAAGTAAATTACTCTTATTCAAAATATTTTTCCTTTCTCTGTCCCTCAGTCCATCCCTCCCTCTCTCCCTCCCTTCCTTAAAAGACAGCAGCCTCAAATGGTTAGCCATTCACTACTTTTTGTACAAATATTTTTCTTTGACTTTTTTTTAATGGTGAAAAACATAGCAATAAAAAAGTAAAATGAAGAGTATACTGAACTTTCATGTTTCAAATAAGTCAGGTTAAGGAATAAAACCTTACAAATGCTATTGAATTACATGCTTTTACCTCTCAATTGCATTTCTTTTTCATGCTATTAAGGGTAACCATTCCCTAGAACCTGATGTATATCATTCCCAAACATTTCTCTACATCTTCATACTATATGCATCTGTAAACAATATTGTTTTTCATGTTTTCAAACTTATATGTTGTTATACTGTACAACTTATTTTATTCTACAGCTTGCTTTTTTTTTGAACTCAAAATTATGTTTTTGAGATTTACCCATGTTAACACATTTGTTTTCAGTTCATATACTGTCTGCTTGAATAAATATAACACAATTTAATTATATTCTGTTTTTAAATGTCTAAGTCCTAGTTTCCATTTTTGGTACAATTATAAGCAATGCTGGTGTTATCATTCTTGTTCAGGTATACAGATAAATTCTTACCTGCTTGGGACAAATATGTCAATATATAGGTTGTTACCTTCCTACATATGCTATGAAAACCTACAATGTCACTTGCAAGAAAATTTAAATGTATCACACTCCTATCAGGTACCACCATAGTGCTCTATGTTTTACATAATATACCTCCCATTGTAATTGTCTAAAGTAGACTCTATTGTAAGGAAGAAAAAGCTGGGGTTCAGAGAACTGAATTAACTGGCAAGTACAGAGTAGGCCTGATCATTAAACATAGATGTAACTCCAAAATCTATGCAATAAACCACCATTCTGTACCGCTGCCTGTAGACAGAAAACTCATTCCACTGGCCCCTCAACATTTTAAATGGAGCACTCTTTCCATTGGAGATCTGTTGAGCATGAATCCAATACATTCTTATTTTAATGCACATTATTTGCATTTAACACTGAACCAATTAATTTATATCATGAAATTCATGAAAAACAGAAATTTAGAATAATGAGGTAAGCATAAAATATTATATTATTTAAATTATGGCAATTAAAAGCATTTAAAATTGCAATTATTTATTATTTTAAAAAACATTTATTTATAAATAAATATATATATAGAGAGAGTGCAAGTCCACATATAAGCAGGGTGAAGGGTATAGGAGGAGGGAGAAAATCCTCAAGCCAACTCCCTGGCTTGGTGTGACCAGACACAGGACTAGATCCCAGCATGCTGAGATCATGATCGAGCCAAAACTAAAAGTCGAATACTTAAGCCATCCAGGTGCCCCAAACTGTAATTATTTGTTAATGATCCAAAAATCATGATCTTTCTAAAATGTATTAATAAGTTTTATTAATGCCATTTATATTGTAGATAGTAGCATTATTTTGACAAATAAGCATCGTACTTCTTTTGTGTTTGGTAAGTAAAAGTTTAAGAATGAGGAAATGGTTGTATTTGGATATTAGGAAAACCAAAATATATTGTGCATTAGTTAACTCTTTTTTTTTTCCCTGTTCCTTCCTATATGACAGGGCCTAGAAGTATGAGAATAGTATCATCATCATCTTTACTGTATTTTTAATGAAGGCAAAGTGTCTGAATATTCTCTTTCTGTTACATTGACTCACAGTTCTGGTTCCAAGTTTAATTTAGGTGGTGTTTTTTTAAGTGTTCTTAATCATTGATAAAAAGAAGACCTCACAAATCATTGACTATGGTTACTAAATCATAATCATATTTTTTCAATTTCGTCCACCAATTACAGAAGGGTATTTTTTGCTTAAATGTAGTTCATAAATTTTAATCATCTTTAATGTCATTCAGTTATTCTTGCAAACTATTCATAAGATGTTACTACTATTTTATTTGTAAAATATTAGTTCAGGGGATCCCCGGGTGTCTTAGCAGTTTAGCACCTGCTATTGGCTCAGGGCATGATCCTGGGGTCCCGGGATTGAGTCCCGCATCGGGCTCCCTACAGGGAGCCTACTTCTCCCTCTGCCTATGTCTCTGTCTCTCTCTCTGTGTCTCTCATGAATAAATAAAATATTTAAAAATAATAATAATGAAATAAAATATTAGTTCAAAACTAAACATAAAGTATTATTTTGAAGATTTTTAAATAGATGTGAAGATATAATATCCAAATTTTTAAGTGTTCAGACCTGAGTTGTTTCTTTTTTAAATGTCACATACATTGTTTTCAAAAGCAACTAAACTGACTTTCAATGTAAACTTTTAAAAATACTGCATTTCAAAAGGCATTTCCACAGACAAGAGGTTTTAAAAATATGTACTTCTTTCAATTCATTGTGAAAATATCACCAAAGAGATCCTTTAAGTGTGCCTTTTTAAAATCTATAACTGCTAGGTAGCACACTAACACATAACTCATATTTCAATTTAATAACATTCTTAAGAATTTTGCTAAGAAAAACTCTGAGAATCTCTCAAGTAACAAGAGTCCTTATGATTAATCTCTATTTTATTATTTAGTGTATAAAGAGTCTTCTATTTTTTAATCATCTTGCTTTTATAAAATTAGCTATGTTGTTGTTAACTTGTGTTAATATGTGCATTTTTAGTTTACCCCTGGATGAAGTGCCTTTTCTATAACCTTAATCCTGAATAGTTTTTTATTCTAGTCAATGAAGCTTTGTCATCAAATTCCACCTACTGATATAATCCCACACTTTTCCATAAAACACAGTCTGTATTAGAGAAGCCATGCAAGAGTGAAAAATAACTTCTTAGGAACATCATTCCTTAATGGCTCAAAAAAAAGATTAGTTTTGTAAAACGTTACTGAGTGAAAATTTAGCAAATACCATAAACTGGGACAAATTTTAGTATCTGAACATTTATTAAATTGCATAGACAAGGGGCATCTGGGTGGCTCAGTTGGTTAAGCGTCTGCCTTCAGCTCAGGTCATGGGATCAAGCCTGGTATCAGGCTCCCTGCTCAGCAGGGAGTCTGCTTCTCCCTCTCTCTCTCTCTCCAGCGTCCCTTGCTTGTGCTCTCTCAAATAAATAAATATAAATAAACTGCTTAGATATGTTTCACAGTTCATTCAAAATAATAGTTACCTCTTCAGGGTACCCGGGTGGCCTAGAGATTGAATATCTACCTTTCGCTCAGGTTGTGATCCCAGGGTCCTGGAATCAAGTCCCACATCGGGATCCCCACATGGAGCCTGCTTGTCTTTCTGCCTATATATCTGCCTCTGTGTGTGTGTGTCTCTTTTGAATAAATACATAAAATCTTTTTAAAAAATAGTTGTTTCTTCAAATAGTTATTGATAGTTTATGTATTGATAAGTTGTTAAGTATTTTAGTTTATACTCTATATTACTTTTTGTATATTATTTCAGCTATTTTTACAGTAGCAGGAAGAACAAGTATGTGGCTTTTATTTCTTGCTTTTAAGAAACCTCAGAAAAGGCTTCTCAACATTAATCATTAAGTGCAATACAATTTTGTAAGGTGCTGGAATGAGCATTCTGTATCTTTAAACATCTTATCTCTTAAACAACTCTAAGGTATGCCTTCAAGCAACTCTAAAGTTTACCTTCACGTTCCAGATGGTTAATTTTTAAATGTCTCACTAATTGTGATGACTTCATTTTACCGACATTAACTAATATCTCAAGGCACAACACACAGTGCAAAGTTGATCCTTGGCAACAGTAAATATAAATCTTTATATCAGATATTCTTCTTGATAAATTAAATCTACAGACACTAACTTTTCAATCTGTCAATGTGATTAGATTATCAGTATTTGTTTGCTTATTTTATACCTGGTTTTGTGGAGTCTGAAGATGTCATTCTACTACTAGAAGTGTCCTTTCATTTTCAATTGCTCATTTATGCTTCCATTATTAGTATTTTATCATCTCCAACCTACAGTTTCTTTAAAAGAATACACTTAGGCTATTTGCCCATTTTAGTTTAGTTAAAACTTGGCAATATATTCTGCAAATCCATTTAGCAGAGCATATGTAAATTGCAATATGTCTCAATGTGTTCAATAAAGACAAAGGAGTGAGTGGGCCTCCATCAACACCCCCAACACATGGATTTCCTGTTCTTCCCAAGGATTCTTCAGATTAAATTGTATATAAAATGTTAAAGTTAATTCTATCCTCCAAATTCATATAATTAGTAAGTATAAATATAATTTCTAATATTTTTGTCCTATGCCTTGGGGTATATGCTGCTGCCTTTATATGTTGATTATATTAAATCCTATGCCTAATTTAAGGGCTCAAATCCAGTCTGAAATTCATTCACACATTCAGTGTTTATTCAATGTTCACCACATGCCAGCATAATGCTAATCATTAACAATCCAAAACATAAAACTCAGAGAAGGATCTGTTTTCATAGAATTTACCATCCAATGGAAGACAAAGCAATTAAGTTTTTTTTAAAAAAAACTATATATTTATCTATACATAGATAGATTATGATTAGTGACGCAATGGAAGTGAACATGAGTGGAAGTACAGATAAAACTTAAATGGTATGATCAAAGAAGATTTCTTTGAGGAGACTTGCAAGATGAGAGGAAGATGGTATTGTCAAGAATTGGAAAAGAGGTCTCCAACCAAAGCTAATACAGTTAGATCATAGTAGGAAAGGGAGAGTCAACACTATTCTCTCTAAGGATACATTTTTAGGTGTAGTAAGGTGTCAGGACAATGGAACTTCTGGGATCCCATGAGGGTAGCAAAGAGGTCACTGAAGTAAAGGCAGTGGAGATCCTCTTTCCTGTAGCTCCATGGAAGCCAGAGGAGAAGGCAAAACCTAGTGTAATTGCTACAAACACTATTTCAGGAACCTAGAAGAAATGCCTGGGAACTTCTAAGACACTTAGTGTTGCTTTGGTGGGGGTAAGGGAGGTCTAGTGAGACTGCAAAAGTGGGTGAGGATTAATAGAAAAATAAAAAATAAACTAAAAGGTTATGAGCAACAGCTGTTTCCTATTTATTTACAGCAGACTGGATAAGATACTGGCTTTGATGTTAGAAAAATCTAGGTTTAAATGCCAGCTCTGCCATTTGCCACCTGAATTATTCTGAGATAATTTATTTCACCTTTCCAAGTGTCAGTTTAATATATCTGTAAAATATGAACAAAAACATTATCTGCCCACATAGGCTGCATGGTAAATATTTGATTAGTTAATGCATGTGCTGTGTTTAACACAATGCAGGACACATTAAAATACCTAATGAATTTTAGTTATTAGCAGTATTATGTCATGGGAAGCATAAAATATTTTTTGTTACTTGGAAAACTGAGAGATAGCAAACCTCTAAGGGAATGGATGCATTCTTTCAATATTAGTGATCTGATTCTGCAATTAAGAAGATAGTTTTACAGACTGAGTCATGACTTTAAGTAGAATATTGTCATCACAGAACAAAAAGCTCCAAGTCACTGGGAGAAAAAGAACACCCACAGATAACATTTACAGTTTGTTAAAGGAACTTATGCCCTCATTTACTAATACACTAATAAATGGTTATTAAATTACTCTTTCATATGGTGATACTACTTACCATTCACCTTTTCTAAGAATGACAGTACAAAAAACAATGTGTTTCAAAGACAATAAAGAGTCATAGGGTGGACAAAAGATTATAAATGACCATTTATATGCATAGTTTAATTTTAGAGAAATGGGATTGCCCTTAACTGAGAATTTTTCTCTTGCCAGCTGCCATGACCAAGACTCTACCATTGGATTTCATCCTTTCATTCTATCTATTGTTTAATGGTTTACCATTATAAAAGATACAACAGAATTTTTAGCTGAAAATTTACTAAGTAACCACTCATCATCTTGTCTAGGAAAAGACAATATGTCCCTATAGAAATGGGAAAAAAGAGTAGAGAGTTGCCCAAAATGGCAAGCAATATTACAAGGGACCAAATTTCTAATTGCATCCACCTTGCCACTTAGGAAAAAATAATAAGGCTGCCAGAAATGCCTGTATCTTGGATATCCAAAACCTTTTGCTTCAGTTTTTTTTTTTTTTTTCTTAAGAAATTTTACCTAACGGCAGCCCCAGTGGTGCAGCGGTTTAGCACTGCCTGCAGCCCAGGGCATGTTCCTGGAGATCCTGGATCAAGTCCCATGTCAGGCTCTCTGCATGGAGCCTGCTTCTCCCTCTGCCTGTGTCTCTGCCTCTCATTCTCTCTCTGTGTTTCTATGAATAAATAAATAAAATCTTTTAAAAAATATTAAAAAAAAAGAAATTTTACCTAAAACATCTGTTAAAATGGACCATGTTCCCCAGAGGCCCAAAGGTACTCTACATGCCCTGAAACAAAGCAATTGAAAATTTTATTAGACATGCATTTATGTAGAATCCAAATAATATGAAAGAGTTTTACATAATGATTTTTGGGGGAGCCACAGATTGATCCTCCCCCTTCTTCTTTTTAACAAGATGAATATTATATTATAGCTTTGTCTAAAAGTACTGTTTTTCAGTCCACAAAAGAATGATGAGTCACGAGTACTAAAAGTACTTATTGTGGCAAGTTTGAAGTTTCACTTAAGACAATTTGTGGGCTTGAAGAAGGGATAATCTTTTGTGATTGCTACTCACTCCAAGGACAGCATTCAAAAAACAAAACAAAATAGTTTTAAAATTCCCTGATTTATAGTTGTAGTCTTTTCTTTTGGTATTAATACTAAAGCTGAATTAATGGCATTTAGCATTATAAATACCAAAAACTCTGAGTATTTGAAAAGCTTCACATGAGACTAGTCATATTACTACTAATACTTTAACATTAAGCAAACTGGTTTTAGGGCCAGATTAGATGGAATAATCACACTCCACCCTTGCACTGTAAACTCTGTAAAACCTGGAGAGAATGAATGAAGCAACTCTTCAAGGACTCTGAAAAATGAACAGTAGCAAGCATATTTGGGAAGAAGCCAAGAAAATCATATTACCACTAAAGTGGCAATGAGCTTATCCATGTTTTTCTTGTTTTCTTCAATTTAATCTCAAAGTAACCTGACACCCAAAGGAGGCCACTGAGGCACAGAGAAAGTTCCCTCTAATTTTGCATGGAAAAGAAGAATGAAGAACTTCCAACACTCAGAGAGAGGGCAAAAATCCTCATTTTTCTTCTTTCTTTATCTTCTCCATTTTCTCACACTCCAGCCCATAAATAATCCTGTGCTACAGCCATAACAGCAGACATGGGAGCCCCCAGGAGCCAAAGATCTGAGGGAGGAGTACCTTCCTCCCTCTTTCGTGGAGCTTTGGTTCCAAGATGGTGAGGAAAACACTGGTGTTTTATTTTGTTTTGTTTTGGTCTGTCTTCATATAACCTGGCCCAGGATGCACACATCGTTATGCTAGTATGCAGCAGAGTTGGATGTTAGATTACCAAAACCCCACCATTCTGAATAGAACATGACAAAGTGGCACTTCAGGGAAATGGGAAACACTAAGAAGACTGTATGAAAGAAATTTGAGACAGTAACATCATAAACTTCCTTATAACAACACCCAGCATTCATGTGTCTGATTCTAACCAGTACCTTCCATAATGTAAGAGCTGAATTAACAAACAGACCACTATCCAGAACCCAGAGTGGCCACTATGTGGCATACAGGTAGAACAGACCTGAACAGTACAACAGAGAATTTGAACACTAAAGTGTTTGGCCTCATCCCAAAGAAGGTACATTGTAACTTGTAGCTGGAAATCAACTGTACAACAAAAATGTAAAACATTCTCCTTAGTATTTAATGGGCTCAAAATCTCATAACATCATGTTGAAACTGTTCAGAACTTAGCCCAAAATTATCAGACATACCAAAAACCAGGAAAATCTCAATTTATATGGAAAAACACAATTAACAGACACTGATGCCCAGATAACAGAAATAGGAATTACTTGATGAATTTAATACATAAAGATGCTTTAACAAATAATTGCAAATAGACTTGAAACAAATGGAAAATAGTCTACTCAAAGAAAATAAGTTTAGAAAGAAGAATTAATTGAATTAATGAAGAAAAAAATAAAAATAAATGAAATCTAAAACTCACTGGATGGGCTCAGTAGTAGAATGGAGATGACAAAGGAAAGAATGAAACTGAATAAAGAACAATCTGAAAAGCAAAGATAAAATATTTTTTTAAAAATGAAGAGTCTCAGGGATCTATAGGATGATAGCAGAAATGTCTACAATTGTCTCAGAGACAGGAGAAAGAGTACAGCACTAAAAAGATTCTGAATAAAATAATGGTAAAAGCTTCTCAAATTGGTTAAGACCTAAACTTCAGCTCAGGAAGCTCAGCAAATCCCAAACAGGAAAAGAACCCAAAGAAATCTATGTTCCAAAACATGAGAAAAGCAGTACTTTTGAGGAATGGTTTTCTTCCTATCAATTAAAGGCCAAACAGTTTTATCACAACAGCTAAAAACAGCTAAGATTCTCCCATTCCAAATTCCACTAGAATACCTCAAATCCCTTCATCTCTCAGAAATTAGAAAATCTAGAGTTTGTGTTTTTGGCTAGGTTCTATTGTTTGCAGTTATTGCTAGTCTATAGTCTATAAAGGTATACACATTTACTTCAATGTCTTCAGCCACACTTTTGACAGATACAAATCATGAGGAAAGTGAGATGTGCATTTATCTTCATAATGTCTTAAATTTTTTACATATCTTCTGAAAGTTTAACTTTACAGATTGGTCCTCCATTAGACTAACATTTCAAGGGAGTTGGAAGTGCCCTACCAAAAACTAAACTCCAACAAGCACAGTCTCCTTGCTAAATCCTCCTACTTCTTTGAGTGACTTTATTCTTTCTCAAAGTACACCATGTCTGAAAATGTTATTTTTTTTTATTCGCTTATAGTCTGCTTAAGAATTTCTTCTCCATCTACTTTTATTCCCTGTTTTAATTTAAAAGGAAGAGCTGCCTAAACTTAGGGAATCAATAGATAGCAGCATAGACTAATGTATTTATTAGGATGTTAAAATCTCGTTTTCTGTTAGTCAGTATGGCTCACCTATGCTTTCATGTTGGCTATGAGGACATTTTTATAAATGATTTTTCTTTGAAATGTTTTACTTGTTAAGAATTTGGCATTGATGAGAGTTCAAAGAAGTTACTTGACCACTTACCACAAAAGCTCCAGGGCTATCACTTTTGTTCTCACCTATAGAGCAGGCATCACAATTTAACAATAGGTAAATATCTCCATGCCTATTAAGTGCTTAATAAAAATCTTCTGTTTCAGCGCAGACATTTCAGCCAAATGGGTCAATGTGAAATGAACACATGAATAGATATTGTGATTTCATTGCTTTCTAGCAAAACTGAAGAGTTGGCTCTTTTACTTTAGAAAAAGGTTTATAAATGATCAAGACCTTTTGGAGTGATTTTAAACTATTTATTATAATCCCACTGATGAAAGCTGCTTTTTATTTTTCTCTCTAAGCAGTATGACAAAATGAGCTGCCCTCTCAATGGTTTGTCAGAGGGGGGACCCAGGAATAAAAGCTGGGCACAGCCTGGGCCACGCTGGGGTAGACTGCTGGCGCTGCTCCACCCTGCGGCTCCCAATGGCGACAATGTCTTTTTAGCCTTACTCTCATATCAAGTGGGAAATTACAAGCACATTAATGCCCTCCAGTCAAATACTTGCCAAAATAACAGATGGCCATACCACTAAGCAACCTTGACCTTGCAGTCACCTGCCCTGTCAATCAGGCACAGGATCTCTTCTCTGGGGAAAACAATGTCTTCTGTGCAACACAGCATGTTCAACCATTGTTGCAGATTTAATAAAACACATAGTTCACGCAGCAAATACGGGCACACTGTCTTCCCTCATGTGAGCTAAAGTATTGGCATGCTACGTAAATTTCCTGAAATGTTCAACTGCTTCCACATAAACACTGGACAGAAATGGAACACTGCTGAGCCAGAATCAACAGTTATATTCAACATCTGAAATCAGAAAGCTCTATCTGGGGGCTGACAGAACACTGGAGTATCTCATACCACACAACTAAGAGCCTGCCTAAATCACAGGGAATAGCCATTGTCTAGAGATTAAACACATTATTAACCAATGGGCTCAGAAGGATCCATTTAGTGTGAAAATCCTCCAAATATTTCAGAGAACACATTGCATTTGGCTGGTAAAAGAACAAGTGCTCCTACAAATGTTAAAACTCCATAAGCACAAATGCTGACATCAAAAAGATATCTAAATAGATGCATGGATGCTGACATTAGAGCGCAGCCATGCAACTCATTCACAAGTTCATTGGGGACCTAGTGTGGCTTTGTTTCTGCAACACGGAGGTATTCTTTGCAAAACGAGCTGTACACCTATGAGGTGTGTATCTGGGATTTGATAGGCTAAGTGATAGTATCGCAAAGATTCAACGATTTCAAACTCACTTACTCGGAGCCCTACTCCTGACTGGCTATTGTTGTAATAAGTAATTTAGCACAATGAGCAAGACTTTGGGTTCTTGATCTAAGTGGAGCTTGGGCTTGAGCCCTAATGTTGCCACTTACTAATTCCATGCCTGTGGGCATATTATATAAACACTCTGCCTCAGTTTCTTTATCAGTCAAATGAGTAATGGTTTTTCTCAGGTATCTTTGTGATCATTAAATGCATTAAAGTATGTGAAACCCTTAGCACAATGCCTTGTACAGACCAAGACTCATTAAATGTTAGTTATTATTAATAAATGTTCATCATTGCTATTAATAGTTTAGTAAATCTTGGGGAAATGACTTATGCACTCAGCCTATTTTCTCATCTGCAGAAAGAGAAATTGGAATAGATTATGAAGATTAAATGCTTCCAGCTCTAGCTTTCCATAGATTTGTGACTCCAATTTATTGCTGGTAAATATAGATGCCTCCTACAGACACGTAATAGGACACTAATGCATTTTTAGAGCATACAATCATTTAAGCTGGCATTTTATTTACTAAGAGGTCCAAGGCAGTAGATCATTAAATCCTCACCACCATTCTGTGAACCATTAAGAGATGAGGAAACTGAGACTCAACTGAGTTAAGGGGCTGCCTATGGTCACACAGCTTCTGTGACCAACAACGGAGGTAGAGAAGCAACAGGATGGAGAAAGGAGAATGGGAGCATAAGTGCCCACAGGCAAATTTGTCAAAGAAGCTGGAAGGACAGGCAACCATGACAGTGCTGCTGTGTGGGCCCAGAAGGTGCCAGAACTCCTTGTGGGATGACTGAAGCTCAGGCTCTGCAGCCAAGGGGAAGGAGAAAAGCAATGGCGGGCTAATTTATTTAATATAAATAATGTATCCCTTCATTATCTGCCACATGATTAAGTAATTGTAATGTAAATAATTAAAATCAGGGAAAGGGGAAGACATTAAGTGTAGGGAGCTCTGTTTTTAAAAATGTACTTGCAAAGTGGAGGTCAATTTGGATTTCAAATAAAGACTAATTTCATTAGATCATTTATTCCTTGACATCACAGAGTGCTGCCATGTGCCAGGTATTGTGCAAAGCTCTGGGAACACAGTAATGAATAAACTGAGTTGTAAACTGAGAGTGATACATAGTCTAATGAGGAAGAGAGCTATATAACCAAAAAATTGTATTTTAACTGTCACCAGTCCAATGGGAGAACATGGGAGGAAGCAATCAATGTCCAGGAAGTTTAACTAAGGATAGATTGTAGTTGGGGCTTAAAACAGAGCAAACAGGTGAAGAACCAGGTGCCTGGGAGACTGGGTAGAAAGGAGGCTTACCCTAGTACCTTCTGAATTGCTTACTACTATTAATTCTTTTTAAAAAAGGGAATGATATCTGACTGCTAAAGGAGAATTTAGGGATCCCTGGGTGGCGCAGCGGTTTGGCACCTGCTTTTGGCCCAGGGCGCGATCCTGGAGACCTGGGATCAAGTCCCACATCGGGCTCCCGGTGCTTGGAGCCTGCTTCTCCCTCTGCCTGTGTCTCTGCCTCTCTCTCTCTCTCCGTGTGACTATCATGAATAAATAAATTTAAAAAAAAAGAAAAAAATATTAAAAAAAAATAAAAATAAAGGAGAATTTATCAGACTTGAGGTTTTTTTGTTGTTGTTAAGAAAGGAGCATATTGTTCTTAGTAACTATTAACACAACTCTTTAAGGAATGACAAATCAAAAATGAAGCCCACCAAGCAAAACTAAAGTTTGAGTTGTGCAGGTGGAACTATGGTGTGAGGACAGGCAGACTTGGGAGTGAAACTTGATGTTTGTACCCTCTCCCCCCCTCCTGGTATCTGGGAGACTTCAGGCAGCTCACATCCACCTCTCCAAGCTTGTATCTTCCTCTATGAAAGGAAGATAATGGTAGTAACAGTAATGACAGCTTTGAAATGCAGCTGTGAGGATTAAATGAAATAATCCCTACACTGAGGCTAATACCTAGACTGAGAAATAACAAGTGGTCTATAATGTGTGACTATTATTATTAGTAGCATTACTATTAATTACTAATCCTAGAGGGGGCTTGGAAAAAAAAACTGACAACTTTTCTGAGATTGAAACAATCTTTCAATATGGAGAGTATATCCCAATATATGATGCCTTTCCTACAATACCATACACATTAGCTATAGTGTACTATAGAAACTTATAGAATTTGAAATTTGTTTTAAATTATAGAAAGTCCAGAAGTTCTGATTGCCAAGAACAAAAACTTGAGGAGGCTTTTTTACTTACTAGTTTTGTTATGTGACTCAGTCTTTCAACAAAGATACACATTTTTCTCATCTGAAAAATGGACTAATTCTGTCTAACTCATTAAAAGAAATGAGTTCTGAGAAAAAATAATACAAAAATAACAAGCATGACTCTCAGGGTCTGCCATTGTGCATCCAAATCACAGCAATAGTCCTTGTACCCATGTCCTTCATAAAAAGCTGATTATTCTTTCCACTAAGGTCTTTTTAAACTACTTTTTTGAATCATCATATTTAAATAAAATACTTAGAGGACTGAGTGGCTTTCCTTCTCATCTGTCTTCTTCATGTCCTGGAGTCTCAGTCTGTGGCTAATATCTATTGTTGTCTTTGGCACACAAAATCCCACCTGTGAGTGTGTTAGTATCTGGAATATTGGCATGTTTTTGCATTTTCCTTTTTGCTGGACTACCGGGCCATGCTTTTACTTCCTCCCATGCTTTTACTTCCTCCCGTGTATCCAGTATCTCAAATTTAATCAGTTAAATTGGATACTGGCAGTTGCCTTGAAGATGAAGTTCCTGGTAAAAGTACAAAATCTAACTCTAGAAAATGTTGGTATTCAGATCATTGTGACCCAAATGATACTCAACTGTAAAACAGAAAATAGTAAAATACATGATCTAGCAATCTGTAGTGTCTCATGCCCCATTTAGCATGAATATTAGTTAAGGCTTGGTTATAGGTAACAGAAACTAAGTCTGGCTAACTTAAGCTAATTTTTAAAAAATCTGAATGCAAGGAAAACATGAGCAATCAGGCATTTGAAAAGATAGAAACTGGGTGGCTCTGAGTATCAAAATTGCAGGAAACGAAGGAGAATCTCTTCAAGGTATTACAGTTGAGATGGATCCCTGCCAGCCATTTCCTGCCCATATATCATTCGTGAAAGATTCAGACACCCGTGGGAGAGTCTGGCTGGCCTATTAGGGTCAGGTGCCTACCCTTTGGCCAGAAGAAAGCAAGACATCTTGAATGAATATCACACAAAGATTCTACATGGTAGGCAAAGTGTAGTTTTTCAAAGGAAAATTAAAATGCTGTTACCAAAAGAAGGGGGAATGGATGCTGGGCAGGCAAAAACAACAGATGTCCACTGCAGCAGGTCTATTTGGTATGTCTTTGATGAGCCAAAAGACCAGAAACCATGCAAAGACACATATAGCACACACACACACACACACACACACACACACACGCACACATAAATTTTGTGATTATTCCTAGAGAAAGTCCACCTCAGATTTGACTGACTTGGCTCCCCTTTTGATTCTCTTCTTGCTTTTCAAAAAATGCCTCCCTCTCTCTAATCTCATTCCCTTTTTCCACTTTTCCACATAACATTTTTGCTACAGTTAGGGTGTTTTCAGTGAATATAGTCAGCTAAGTATGCAATCCTCCCCCATTCCTGTTATTGAATAAATATCAAACAGTGCCAAAGACAGAAATATGATACATATTTTTATAAAAATTATTGTAAATTACCTTGTATTATTTTTAGTTGAGGAAAAAAATGAAAGTATTTTTGTTAAGTGATGATCTACTTTTATTGTCATATTCCACCCTAAAGCTATATTATATATCTTTCCTCTAATGAAGTGTTTTCTAGAAAGTAGAATATAGTCCTCTGTTTCTAATCTTTAGATGCCACAGATTGCTATGGTAACCTGGGGTTTCTTGATTTATAAATTTCTTCCTTTGTGAAAGAGGTAATTTCAGTTTAATTTACTAATGGATTTTTACTCAATCTATAATAACAAATAATTCCAACTACACCCCTTTTTATTAAAAATCTATAATTGGAATTTTGCAAATGAAAAGGTTGTTTCTCAAAGACCCTGAAATGTAATATAAAGAAAAATAAGAAAAAGTGAATAAGGCAACATATCAAAGCCAAAACAGTAGCAACTTCAACAGCAATTTCTTTTAAAAAATATCATTTATCTTAGATCAAAAGATAAGCTTGATATTAATAGTAATCAGGATACCAAGAAAATCTCAAAAATGAAACTCCCAAATTCATAAAGCATTGTACTCAAGAATGCATTGCATTTATTTATTCTTTGTTGTGAAAAATCCTGGGATGTATTCAAATAGACAAATCCAATGGTATTCTGACATATAACAACAGGGCTAGATGTGCCCTAGTTTACTTCAATTCCTATTTTACTTACATTGGATTCACTGTAGAATCCAAAAAAATACAGAAACTTTAACTTGAAACAAAGTAAAACATCCTAGTTGTTTATCATCTGGCTCTGAGTTTAACTCTTCCACGAAATCGACAGGAAGTTTTAATGGAAAGAAAATTGGGCCCAGAATCAGAAGACGTTAACTTCTATTTAAGTTCTACCATCTACATGTTGTGTGTCCTTAGGCAAGTCATGCAACCATTCTAAATTGTGCCTGAAGAGTCCCTGCCCAGGGATGCCTGGGTGGCTCAGTGGTTGAGCGCCTGCTTTGGCTCAGGGTGTGATCCTGGAGTTCTGGGATCGAGTCCCACATCAGGCTCCCTGCATGGAGCCTGCTTCTCCCTCTGCCTGCGTCTCTGCCTCTCTCTCTCTCTCTCTGTGCCTCTCGTGAATAAACAAATAAAATCTTTAAAAAGAGAGAGAGAGTGAGAGAAAGAGACCCTGTCCAGCCTACATCAAATGATGTTAGAAATAAATGAGATAGAGTACCCAAGCCTTTGACATTTTTAAAATTGGACTCAGATGTGGGGTATTGAAATGGAAAGAGCAAAATCATGACATCGGCTTCTAAGCAGGGCAGGAAAGATGTTCTGAAATTCTGATTCCTCACACAGCCTTATAAATCTCAAGACTTTTCCAGGTGTTCCCAGGGAAGGAAGAGAAGACAACAAGGTGGAAGTTTTACGATTTAAACAACATACTGGGAGTAAGTTGTCAAATGTTTGTGGGAGTAAATATTGTCAAAAGAAAGCATGAGCTACCTAGCAGGATAGTGGGGATTCATCCAGAAGTCACATGATTTATTTTCTAAAGTTTATTTCATAAATTCATATTTCCTTTCATCTGCCTCACATAGAACAAAAATATGCAGCATTTGTGTTCTCCAAAGCAAGAATAATTAAGACTTTGTTTTGCATCGTTGCCTAGTTCTTAGATGAAAAATCATCCTTCCTCCCAAACTATAAGCATCTTCAAATTTCAACATGTGAAGTACACTTCTTTGGATATATCTGTTAAAATCCCCTTTACACACCTTAGTTTATACCAGTCCCCTTCATACATCTTAGTTTCTACCACTGCCTAAGCCACGCCTTTGTATACTTCTAAGTCTCTTTAGGGTGGTTCTGTCTAGAGATCTGACTGGGTAGTGAGCTGCTATGCATGGTTCCAGGTCTGCTCAGAGAGCAGCAGTGAAGAGGAGAAGGAACACAACTCTTCGAGTAAGAAGGCCTCAGTTGGAGTTTAGGTTTTGCCACCGTCAGCCTTTGGACTTGACTGGAAGTTTCCAGCCTTGTAGACCAAAAATGCTACTACTGTTTTCTCAAGGTCATAGGCCTATGCTCAAGGAGCATTTGCTAAATAAATTAATTAATTAAATTTGTTTGAGAATGAAGAGTAACTGACTGTTTTAGCATGTCAATTTTTAATTTATTTCTTCATCTTGTATAAAAAGTATCTCATTTTTCTGATTTTAAAACAATACATGTTAACCATGGAAAATTTAGAAAATACAGAAAGCAAAAAAAAAAAAGAAAGAAAAAAAGATAAAAATCTCTCCTTCCCATCTATAATCATTGGAAACATTTTGTGTTGTTTCTTTTTTGTGGGTATGTATATGAGTGTGTGGGGTGCAATATGTGCTATGTGCATGCTGAATTTTTTCTATTAACATGATTAAAATATTTTTCATGTCTGTTACTATTCTATTAATGCAATATACACGTTTTGATGTCTGCTACTGTTCTTAAAAATGAGTTGAAGAGCTCCTTAAAATTCCATTCTATGCCTCGGCCAAGTTTGTTTTGTCTGCCCTGAATTCCGTACTCTTAAAAAAAAAATTATTTTAGAAATAAAATCTAAATTAAAAAAAAATCAAGCAACACAAGGGTTTAAGGAAAAATAGGGAAGGTTCTATTTACTCCTCATTGTCCTGCTGTCCCGTCCAGAGATATATTTTGCAGCATTTGTTTCTGTATTCTTACAGAACTTTTTCAGTGTTTATAAAGAGAATTTCTGTATGTATGCAGTATTCCCTGGGAGCTTGTTGAAAGGACAAAATCTCAGGTCTCATTCCAGACCTACTAAATCGAATCTGCATTTTAACAGGATCTCAAGTAATTTGTACACATATTAAAGTTTGAGAAACTAGTCTAGATTAGGGGTCTTTGGGGACAAATCCAGTCTGCTGCCTGTTTTGAATGGCACACCAAATATGAATCATTATCATATTTTTTAATGGCTGAAAATAAATCAAAAGAAGATTAATATTTAGTGACACATGAAAATTATTTGATATTCAAAGTTTCACATCCATAAATAAAGTTTTAATTGAACACAGCATGCCTATTTGTCGATGTATTATCTATGGCTGCTTTTGCACTGCAATGACAGAGATGAACGGTTGTAACAGAGACCTTATGGCCTACAGAGCCTAAAGTACATATTGTCTGCCCCTTTATGGAAAAATTTTACCAATCCTGGTTTATCTGGTAGAGTATTTAGGAGAGCAAACACATAATTCAATTTCTTAATATGTAAGTATATGATTAAATGAAGTACAAAATAAGCCACATATTTCTGAAATTGAACATACATTATATGTTATAATGGATCACCTTTTTGTTGCTATTTATCCTGTTTAACATTTGCCTATTATCTGTTTCCCCATACTAGAATATAAGTTCTACTGATGGCATACATAACAGACACTCAAAAAATATTTGTTGAATTTTTAACGTCCACAATAATATCATCAGGTAGGTACAATTATTATTCATATATAAGTGAATATATATGAACCTAAACAGGAAATTACCTGCCAATGACCACAAGCCAATTAAATGGCATAGACCTCAAATATTTTCCGATAGAAATGGGTTTGCAGCTTAGCTTTTTCTCTGAAGAACTTTAATGGAAAAGTTAGAGACAAATTAAGAAATAAAGATTATATTTGGTTGGTACTTCAGAAAACGCAGTTAAGAGAAGCTGAGACTTGCCATATTACACAGCCATTGGCCATCAGAGTTTGGATTTGAAAGCACCCAGTATTACTTCAGACCCTACACTACAGCTTCTAGGCTATCGGTGAATGATATGAGCCAAATCACAGAGGGCTATTTAATTGCTTATTATGAAAATATGAAATTGGCTCAAAGATCTTTGTTCTCAGGAATAAACGGTCAGCTACTCAGTTGAAAACTTTAGTGATAAATTCATGAACATAAACTGGGGAGATTAGAGTTCTAGAAACAGACTCTGCCAGAAGTGGGAATACAGGTAAACCCTGAAGACCCAGTGCAACTGTATCCTAAAGCAAAAAGGAACAGTGTAGCAACTTTGGCTGACCTGAATTTGGAGGGCAAAAGGAGGGTAAGATAAAGAAAGAGTGAAAGGAAACTGATGTCTCCTGCGCATGAGTGTGGGGAATTTGGAGGAGACCGGGTTTTTAGGTTGACAGATTTTTCTCTCATTTCTATCTGAGGCCAACATCTCAAGTTGTTGCAAAGGAGGGGAGAATTTCCACCACCAAATGCTGTTTTAAGGAAGAAAAGAAGAACCCAACAAGGAATTCTTCAATTTGCTCACCTGGATATCCCCAGGAGTGAATTCACTTGTTTGAATTTGGCTGCTTGTAAGAGCTTGTTAATCCAACATTTTGATTTGTACATTGTTTCAGACTTGCAAGGTACAAAATATCAGTGTTCTGATTGCCATGGTGGATCTGAGGGAACTATTTATGCTTGTCTCAGGACCAATAAGATCGTAAGAATGGCTTTGCTGCTAAAATACTTAGGCTTATATTAGGTTTGGGGCTTCATGATTCAGGAGTCTTATTTATCTTGGCTGGGGGTATGTTCTTTAAGTGGCAATTGCAGAAGACCAAAACATGTTATGCTTTAACTCACTCTTTGCCGCTCAAGTAATTATTTTGTACACGCATTTTAGCTGTGTGTGTGTTAAAGCTCAGTGTGGTACTTCAAAATATGCTTTTATCACACAGTGACCCTGAACTAATCATTTTAATGCACTGAACATTCATTAAACATTTGTGTTCACTAATGATGAAAATTTCAGAAAGAATGAAAATAGGTATTTTGCTTATCTAAAAATAGTTACAAACTCAAGCATTTTTTTTTATTTTTTAAGCATTTTTTAATTTATCAGGAAATCTCACAAGTCAATTCCACACTGTGATCTCCATATCTCTTCTATAATAAAGCTCCTATAAATTGTGGAAGAAGAGTCATTTTTTTCTCCAAGAGTTACTGTAGTTTGTTTCTCTTTAAGAATCTGCTAGTTAGTTATGCTCAGAGTATGGCACTTTATCATCATTGATCTATACATGCCTTCTTTTGTTATTCTTTTTGCTTGTTTGTTTTATTGTATCTTTTTAAATTTATTTTTGTTTTGTTTTATTGTATCTTATCTGAATTTTCCCAAACCTATCCCTCTGCCTACCCTCAAAAGGCAACCATTCTAATGTGTTTATGTCTTGTTGGTGTAGGGTTGGCAGATATAATAATATAGTACTCCCAGTCAGATTTGAATTTCACGTACATTTCAAAATATTTTTAGTATATCTCAAAATATACTAAATATATGGCACATACTCACACTAAATATGTGGCACATTCTTATACTAAAACATTGTTCATAGTTTACCTGAAATTCAATTTTAACTTACTACTGCATTTTTATTTGCCAAGTCTGGCAATCACAGTTTGATATAATATATACAATATGTGTTTATTATTTTGCTGCATGTATCTTAGGATATTTTAACTCATGTCATGGAATACCTGATATTCTAAGTGGAATCTGTAATAAGAAGGGCAGAAGAGCCCAGATGGTATGCATCCAGGTGAATATAAGGAGTTGGAAGGAGAAAAGCTCCTGAACATAGAACTTCAGAAACACAGAAAGACTGCTAAGCATTCTCATTTATTTACAATCGTTAGGCAACTCTCAGGATCATTGTTTCACCTTTGAATACTCAGGAAGCAGCAATGCTAAGAGAAGGCAGGGCCCTTGAGTCCTAATCTTTTGTTACTGGGATTGGAGGAATGAAGATGTGAATGCCTGAGCATGTCTGGACAGACTGCAGTTTTAATCTAGTCATACCAATATGGCTTTGACATAGTTCTTATCTTATCCTTGGTCTTACTGTACAATGGAGGCCTAGAGTACTGTGTCCAATTTCTATGGTAAAGAACAGGTAAAAAGCTTCATAAGACTCTACAACCTATATCCTTAAGGCTAACCCCTTTTGGCTTCTGCTTCATACTTAAATCATCACTTACCCCAAACTCTCAAACAGCCAGGATAGGCCTCAGACCCCCAGAAGTCCTCTGGTTTTTAACTTTTCATTCCTCAAATCCATGTTTTCCTCTAGCTTTTATAGTTTCCTTAGGAGTGACCTTGATGGAGGAATCAACATCCCAACATTCCAGGCCAGTTTTTTGCCTCAATAAGAACTCATTATTAGGTGTTCTAAGTTGTATTTTGCCTACAACTCAAGTCTGTATCATTAACTACAGACTCTTCTTCCAATCATGCCAAATTTTGGAGTAAATATTTTCCAGGTCTCTTATTTAATGCTCTAAATTCATTCTCTCATTTATTCTTTCAACACATATTATTTAGAATTAAGACATGCTGGCACTCTGATAGGTTCCAAGGACACAATATGAATTAAAGCATGATACAGACTTTAAAACATTTAGCTAACCAGTGTAAAAGGACTTTTTAGGAACACACAATAAAATTTCTTTGTTATTGTTCTAAAACTACCACATTAGTTATTTGAATTACAGTGGTGATTAGGAAGTATTTTCTCCCATCCCACATAACTCAAAAAGATTATTTTTAATGAGCTATTATTTCATTTTCCAGGCTTTATTTCTCATTGTTTAATTCTTTCAAAATAGCATTTCACATTATTGAAGGGAGGGTTAGTTCATCTGCTGATTGCTATACCTTCTGGGATCCCTTCTGTTCCCTAAGGCTGAGGCAAAACCCAAATTTACTAATGAACTGCCAAAAATTTCATTTCACAAATTCCTACTCATGTGCCATTACTGTAAAGGCTTTGTAGTTATTACAGTGATGAGTTTATAGCCTGGAAACTAGGCCACTGATGTTTCAACTAATTTATTACCAATACTTCACACATTTTAAGGAAGAAAAGAGAGAGTATAGAAAGAGACAGACAGAAACACAGACAGAGAGTTGTGTGTGTTTTCTCATTTGGCTTTCAACTCCACTGTGCAGCGCGATAAAGGACTGATTAAACACTGTTTTCATCCTTGCTTTTTGCACTCGCATCAGCCTTTTGTATACCCCTCCCCCTCCCAAGGATCATTCATTTATTTATTCACTCTGTAAATGTTAATCTAGTGCCTAGTGCGTGATGGGCATTCTGAAGTTGCTGAAGATACAGCTATTGTGGCAGCTTTGTAATATAATCACTTAGCCAGGTTGAACACCATGTCCCAGAACTCCTTTTTCTGTTCTGGTTAGAGTGGGGTGCAAGAGATATTTCTTATGAGAGATTTGTAGGATGCAAGTGAAGCAAGAACCATTTTGAATTTCACATTGTCAATGGCTCACTTAATTGTGTGACCCAGCAGTTGGGCTTATAATGCTTCACCTTCCCTGGATCTTCCTTAAGCTTGACTCATAAGCCAGATGTATGTGTTTATTTCCATCAAAATGGAAGGTTGCTACAGGATATCCATGTCACTATCATTAGAGGAAACAAGAACTGACATGGCCTTTAGTCCGTGCTTGTGGGTTCCAGCCTGCTCTTGATCTTAATTTTACATCCATCTTCTACTCTTGTCTGCATTCTTATGAACTTTAATCTATAGCCTTTCAGAGATTGCTTCACCAACTCCTACACTGTGTAAGGTCAAATGCCTATAGCAATACTTTATTACATGGATTTATCTGCTAGTTGTTCTGCTTCTCTCATTGAACTCTGAACCCTGACAGCTTAAGATAATTATAATTTTTGCCTTAATGGACATTACAACTTATATATGAAAGAATGTATTTTCAAAATATTACATGACAGTTAATTTATTACATCTATGAAAACTCTTGTGAACAAAATTCAGAGTGACAGATCTAAGCAGAAGTCTTCTGGAGAGATTCTCAGAAGGTTTACAGAGCAGAGAATGTGTTCTATTCTACCCAGATCCCCTTAGATCCCATTTTATCTCTTTCATAAATGCCCCCTGGCTTCAACATACTTTTGCCTCTAGAACAGCAAATCTTATTTGGAGGACTGGCCTTGGGCTACATGTGCTACATGGCTTTGTCTCTTTGAGGAGAAACTGATGCTTAAACCGCAAGAAATGTTGGTCTCTAAACATATTTCTTTCTGTGATCCAAAACAGGGTCTCCCTCAACTGTCCCTTATCTAATATCTTTCCTTGCTCAGTGATTCTTTGGGACAGAATTAAAGTAGAAGATGATAAGCTATTTTTTCACTTAGAATTGAACATTCAGAAGCTATTAATTAAGTATATGCTTAATGCTTTAATAAAGGCCTAATCAATTTTAGAAGTGCTTATTCTATTCAAAATTCTCAACAGCAATCTTATTATCTTATCCCTTTTCCAAAGCTGTACTGCCAACCGAAAAGAAATGGCTTCTCCTCTTTATCTGAGCAAATGGCACTTTAATTGACATGGTTGCCAACCTAAGCATTCCCTTAGCCTCTTTATTTCTCACTCCTCACATCACATTAGTTGCCAAGTCATTTAAAACATGCTTCCTTTTCTTTCTCTCCAGTTTATTCCCTTTTCCATCCCTTTCTATTTTATATATATATATATATATATATATATATATTTAATTGAAGTTCGATTTGCTAACATATAGTATATGTGCTCATCCCATCAAGTGTCCCCCTCAATCCATCCCTTTCTTTCAATCCTTTCTACTACTAGCCTGGTTGAGAACCATATCATCTCTTATCTAGGTTATTCCAGTTGTTTCTTAACTTTTCTCCCTATAGTCTTCTCATCTTCAATTCACCTTCTCCCCTCCCTCAGAAGAGGGGGCCAATATGACCATGCAAGCATCAGCTCAGAATTCCTTGAATTTTTCCTCGCATTGAGCATCAAAATATTTCAACTTGAGTAAATTCAACTGAAAACATGTTAAAATGCAGACTGATGCTCCTCTATAAGTTCTCTATATAAAAATCTCAATTTCTTAGCAGAAAGTTTAGGATTTAATTTGGCTAGTACTCAGCTGCCCAGCTATTCCTCCCTACCTGTTCTACTCTCAGAAGACATTAGCCATTTATTATTTTCTTTATGCTTCTCCTTGCCTTTACATATGTTGTTCATACTGCTGAGAATGCCCTGCCTTCTCTTGTCAAACTTCTAATATCTTGTCAGTTCACATGCTATTTTCTGAAGCTTCATCAGGTGTCTTTGGGCACAAAAAGCTTTGGCTTTCTTTAGGTTTTTACCATGCTTTGTACCTTAAATACAATACTCATGCAATGGTTTGCACTTGCCTATGTATCTGTCTTCCAAATACACTATTAATCCTTAAGAATAAGAAATTGTCTTTAATTTTTTAATTCACCGACATACCAGAGATGATTAAAATATGTATGATGAGTGAGCAAAAATAGTTAATGTGTACAAATCCCTAAAGAAGTCAATGCATTCTGGAAATGACTTCTACTCTATTGCAGAGTATGTATCAAGTAGGAAATTCTGTCTCTATTGTCCCAAGAGACTTAGCTCTGCGTACCTCCACTCCCATAAACCCATCACCCACTCAACAAAATGAATTTCTTTCAGTTAACCAGATTTTCCTTTCTTGGAATGGAATTGACATTTCTCAAGCATAATTTATTTAGGGAATATCATTTGACCCCATCCTTAAACCCCAAATTGTTAATCATGTTAATCTTTTCATTCAAAGAAAAGTTCTAGAAAATACAATTTCTTCCATCTCATTACACATGCAGTAATACTTCAGTAACCTTTACTACCCTTTACAGAGAAGTGCTCTGGAGAATTGCCTAAGTAGTAGTACCTGAAACTGGCCCTGAATCTAATAATGCTTTTAACTTTTAAAAATAGATTCCCATCAGGGCACCTGGGTGACTCAATTCGTTAAACAACTGACTATTTTATTTCAGGTCATGACCTCAGGGTTATGGAATCAAGCCCCAGGTCAGGTTCTGTGCTCAGTGCAGAGTCTGCTTGTCCCTCTCCCTCTGCTCCTCCTCCCCTAATATAACTAAATAAAATCTTTAAAATTTAATAAAAATAAAAATAGAGTCCCATCAAAATTACCCTACAGTGCATTCAAGAACTTTGAGGATCTGAGTAAAACATGAGCAAACCTTTCAGTCACATCCTATTCAGTAATAATAATACTGATGAGGTGGTGGTTAACTGCAACATGGTGGAAATATGACAGAGAACTTGAATTTTCTTTAACCATGAGCCAGTGTTTCCCAACCTGTGGACTTCAGACAATCTGCACATGAATCACAAACATGTTTGTTAAATCACACATTCCTTAGCCCCATTTATTAGATATTTTATAAGAATTTCTATGGACAGAACTCAGAAGTTCTCACTGCTTTTTGTTTGTTTTTTTGGTCACTGCTGTTGTTTGCAAATTTAAAAGCAATTGTGCTCAAGATAAAATCCAAACTGAACAAAAATTTTATTTAAAGTCCTTTTACCTGTCTAGATACTTACCCACTGCCATGGTCCTCTTACTACAAAATTGTTTGCAGAATTTTCATATTGTAATAAATGTTACTTAGATGTCAACATCTGCAAAATGATTTTACAACAAGAATTTCAGATGTCAGCTAGAAAAAAATTCTTCAACTTTCTTTTGAGTCTAACAAGACTCTATTATTAAAAATAATCAATTGAATTTATTAAGTGCATAAAAAGGATACCAAGTACCTGAAATCTTGCTGGTGTAGAGGTAGATTATTTTTTTTTGAAAGAGTTAAGGCAATGTTGGGTGTCTTGAGTTGCTTCATTTATATTAGGCCATGTCTATATGGCAAATATCATGGAATAATGTAGAGTTATTTAGAGAATCTGAACACCATAGATTAAAAAAATCTAATTAGTTAATATTATAGTTTCTCTTTTCCTCCAAAAATGAGTTGCTATGAATGACCCATTATCCCCTCCTTTATTTATTTTGCTTTATAGACAAAAAAAAAATCCTTTTATACAATTAGCATACCCAATTTGTTTGGGACTTTGCATCTTTAGAGGTACTAGCTACAAATGCAAGTCTTATATTAGGCAAAAACTGAATAGGCAATGCTCTACAAAATCAAAGTGTTTCCAAATGGCCACTATTTATCTGAATGTCTCCAATTCAATGTTTTGTTTTTTTTTTCTTTCTTTCTTTTCTTTCTTTTTTTTTTTTTTTTGGTACTAATTCTTTAGAGAATGGTAGTAAATTTGTGAATTAGCATCTTAGTTACAGGTCTGAATGAACAACATTCACTTACTACCTCAAGTGTCTATGTTTTCATAGCAACTGCCATTGCGTACAAATTTTGGATAACAATGGCTATTCTAATCAGCATGGTTAAATAGCAAGCACATTAATTGTGTATATGCGTGTTTCCTCTAAAGAAAGAGTCACTAAAATGAACTGAAGAGTCTTCAGACAAAGAAGCAAATGATAACTAACGTAAAAAGAAGGGTACAATGACCTCTTTCTAATTAATGACTTTGCCAATCATTACTTGCTGTCAAAGGGCATTAGTCAAGGTTCAGCCTTTAGCCCAGGCATTTACCACTCAAGTGTTTACCACTCAATATCATACAGCAAAAGTGAAGAATTCCTCCATGCCAATTATCTATTATAAACAAACTATTGAGTCACTTTGAAAGAAGTAAACAAGTCTATATGTTGATATTTGCTGGTATCTTTTTATGCACCATTGAACTGACATAAGGTTTATGCAATATAAACTTCTGTGCAGTTATTTCTGAGATCTTAAAATTGGGAAACTCTCAAAGGAGATAAAGATTCTGATGTACTGCAGAAACGCTGGGTATTCCTATCAAAACAGTGAAAAACAGAGAAGCGTATTTCCAGTCCCCAAATTAAGGATGCTTTTTAAACCTTCCATTTCATTAAATTGCATGGCTGGATAGGAGAGTCTTGCTAAAATATTGTGATTAACACAAAGGAAGCTTAACAGACAATGCTATTATAGGTGAAAGACTGCTAATTGCCATCTTCCCAATAACTTATTGATTTTAATCAAATCTTCCTAGAGCAGCATGCCAGCAGCAAATGGATAACTAGATAGAGGGAAAACACAACAATGGAAGGAGTAATATGGAAGAAATTATTCATGTTTGATTTGTATAAAATTGAACAAATATTCTTGATCAGCATTTATACAAATATAGATTCGTCGGGAAGGTGCTATCTAAATTGCTTCTCTCACAGTGTATTGAAAATTACCATAACTGTTAGCATTTTTAATTATTTTGATCTGCTGAAAATAGATTAAACTGAATGGGAAATTGGCTTATTAAGGCTTATATATTTGAGTTAATATGAAATGTTCTCAGCCACTGTGCCTTTAGAATCTTTTAGTCTAAAAGACATTCACTATTTCTGGTTGGCAAAGGGAGGAGGAAGAGGGGTGGATTTAATCCTCAGAAAGTAAAGTTTTGTTTTGGGGTGGTATCAGTAAAAACCTCACTCCCATCACCTCATTAGGGAAACGTAACCACATCTGGTAATAAGAAAATTTCATAAATAAAGAACTACTCTGCTTAGGAAAAAGCACTGAGCTTTCATAGGGGAAAAGAAAATCTTGCTAGACTAAACTTAACACTTAAAAAAAATGGAGAACCCTTGAAATCCATCTTGTAATACAAGAGCGGTTTCTCAGTGTGAGATTCAACACAGTGCGAAACATTGAAGAACTCACACTTTGCTCATTCACTGATGATGAAAAAGAAGTACAATGCTGAGTTGCAATTGTACTCTCTGGGTAGAACCCATGGCATCCTACTGAATGTTTGTCTTTGGGGAATGTCTCATTCATTAAACTGGTAACACCAGACCCAAAGGTAGATTGCAAATAACTATACTTCTCTTTTAAAAAGAACGTTCACTCATCTATAGAATTTAAGAAACAAAAGAAATGAACAAGAGAGAGAAAGAGAGAGAGACAAGCAAAAAAACAGACTATTAAATATAAAGAACTGATGGCTCCCAGAGGGGAGCTGGCTAGGAGGTGGGGGAAATAGATAAAGGAAATTAAGAGTACACATATCTTGATGAGCACTAACAAATATATGGAATTGTTGAATCATTTTATTTTACAGCTGAAACTAATATAACACTGTATTTCAATTATATTCAAAACTCAATCAATCAACAAAATCAGGAAGTATAGGGTCCTCTAGTTATCTTTACATCAGTCTTTCCTCCTCCCTTCCATTATTTTTCATCTATACAAAAATTAGATAAAAAATAAAAATAAAAGAGTATGTAAGTAGTTTTTTCTTATAGATCAAATTAATAGCTTTAAGATTTCACTTACAAAATTATCTCCTTCAACATCTATGCTAGAACTAAGTGTTTTAATAGCTTAGTGCAGGATTTGTCAACTTCAGCAGTATTGGAATTTGGGTCTAGATAATTGTTTATTGTAGGAGGCTGTCTTGTATATTACAGGATGTTTAGAAGTATTCCTGGCCTCCACCAACTAGATCCAGTAGTACTTCCTCCCCACTTCGAATAAGCAAAAGTGTACCTAGACATTGCCAAATGTCTCCTGGTAGATAAAACTCTTCCTGTTTGAGAACCAGGAGATTCATGAAGGGGATGCTTCAATTTTCTTGATAATGATGCTTTTCAAGGCATTTTCTAGAAAATTTCAATTTCACTGTAAAAATGAAGATGTACTGTATCTATAAAATGCCTGCAACTAGGTGAGCATTTTAAATGCATGAGATTAATCGACTATACGAAACAGGTAGTAGGAATTAATCATAGTGGTAGTCTGAAAGGCAAGAGAGTGTTATAAGATTGTACCTTCTGTTTAAGGTTTTAGAAAAATACAATCTAGTTCAACAATGACAGTAGGTTGGAAATAGTTGCCAACTGATTGGCAGTGGCTGATGGTAGTTGTCTATTGAGAAGGATTCTGCATCCAGGCTCAGCAGAAAAGAGCTGTGATAAATTAGTGATGTCTGCCTTGGACATGGCAAGAGGAGTAATGGGACATATTTCACACATTGGCCCATTCCTTCCAAGTCATTTTTACTGACTTTCTCTCCAGATTTTCTTAAGCACCTGATAAGACTATACTATGCTGCTGTGTTGCATAAATAAATACATATAAGAAAAAAACGAATGAAATAAAGGCCTCTTTTAAGTATTACTGAAGCATTTCCTCTTCCCAAGGCACTATTTTGGCTCTTATAGACATGACATCAGATTAAAACAAAAACAGAACTAAAAAACAAAACAAACTGTTTTACATCAGAATAAATGGCCTAGTGGTCTGGTCTCCAGTGAAAATAAAACAAGCCATTTTCCTATTTTAAAAAATAGTCACAACGTACTGACTTCCTAGGAACATATAGTTTCTTTTAAAATCTGTATAATTCTTTTCGAATGTTTTTCTAATATTTCTCTTACTTTCTGAATTGCCAAGAACAAAGTTTAGACCAATTCCCTTTGCATTTAGAAGATGGTATGGATTTAGTCTTTAGAAACAGTTTGAAAAAAGATTGAGGACAAGGCAACTTGTGTGTTTCTTCAGCGCTAAGAATGGCTATACAGATAATATTTTATAGAATGTAAACAAGAAAAAAAAAAAAAGAATGTAAACAAGAAATAGCCAGTCATATATATGGACATGCTAATGATCCTTTGGAGAGCTCCCTTTCAAATAACATTGTATTTATTATTCTTCCCACAAAAATAAGTTATAACCAAATGGTTGTAAATAATTCCTTTAGATCAATGCTAAATATATAATACGTGATACTAATTTACAACATAATATTGAGTTCTAAACCATCCCATTTCCATGGTTAGGACTAGTAGTTAGTTGTTAGGTTAGTAGCCAGTGCTCATAAAAAAATAAAGGTCTGCTCACTTTTCCTTAGTTGATGCACAAATAATGAGAATTAAATTAATGAGCTCTTCTCAAATGAGGGTTCCAGGCTCCCTGCTGAATGGAATGACTCTAAGATAACCGAGCTTTGAAGGGCATGATTAAATTTGTATCGCCACAAAAAATTGCAAATGACATGTGAGTAATCTAAACTACACAGATTAAATCCTTAACTACTGAGAGTCAGCTGTAGATAAGACTGGCTTAAAATTTTATTGACTTGATTTCTTTGGTCAGCATTAGTTTAATTTCCCTGGCACAAGTAAAATAATGACAGTGCGAACCTGAGTTTTACTGTGCCCAAGGCTACAAAAATCTATCCCAAGACAGAAATTTGATTTTACGGGTTGGGGATTTCAGACTGTTGAAGAGAAGAGTAAATCTTGGGAATTGATATGCATATGGACATGAAAGGGCAGGAATAGCCCCTTGGGATGGTGGCTATCAAATTAGAGATAAGGTGGGGCTTCTAAAAACAATGGCCATAAAAATTCACTAGGAAATGTAACTGGCCCATTTAAACAAGTCATTGGCTTATAGAAAACTGACTTGTCTACAGAGTTCACTGGCCATAGAGGAGCTCAGCACAGCCCAATTGCTGAGCCTCAAACCTGGTGGCTGAGTAATCTACCATTTACAATCAAACTTTTCTGCCCACTCTCCCCAGTTTTCTGAGAACTGGGCATTTTGCCTCCTCCTTCTCATGTCCTGACCACTTGCTATTTTATACCCTCAAGGCTTTGGGCCATGTAAAGATCAAATTCTTCTGCACAAGTTCAAGAAGCTTTTGAAATATACTTTATCCTCCCCATGCAAATTTGACATCTGTAGTAGCTTCAACAGAAAGAATATACTAAATGGAAAAAGAAAAAAAAATGTATTTTATACTTGGTGGAAAAAAAATTAAAAATAATGAGTAATCTCCTTCATTGGAAGCAAACTGACAAGTTGCTAAAGTATCTAGAAAATAGAGCCAGGGTCAAAACCCAATAGAAAAGACAGAGCTCACTCAAAACAACCACATGGGTTCCCTGGTCAAACATCTTGTGGTGCAGAATGGAGTCCTCTGAAACTGAGTTGAAAATTAATCTGAAATAAAATCAAGGACAGTCACCAAGGGGATTTTAGAAGTATATTTAGATGCACATTGCCAACTGAACTACTAGTTGGGTAAATGAGGGAGTAAAACAAATTACACGATTCTTTATCAGCTCTGAAGATTTGGAGAGAAAAGGCTCCCATTTGAAAGAACACTTTGGGGCTTTTCCTTCCACAAGAAACATGTTTCATGTCATCCAGACACTAAGTAGATTTCTTTCACAAAAACTGTTACATTATCTGGGTAAACATGTCAATCAAATACTACAACTAGCAATTTACAGCAATGATGCTAGATTTAACATCTACAGAGCAAGATTCCAGTGGGAAATAGTGTTTTTATTTACCTCTTTGTTACTTTAAAAAGGTTTTTATATAAGGAGCTTTGAAAAGCAAGTATTTATGTTATAACCAAAACAAATCTTTAAAACTTTGAGGTTTTATTATTGGATTGCTTTCTCTTTCAAGTTAAGAAATGATTTCTCCAAAACATTATTTACAGAATTTATGAGTGCATTTCAGAACACTTTTTCTTATAATAAAGCTTTAGGAGAGTGGTGACATGGCATCTTATTCTGCTTGCATGTAAGAAGTTTAATCATTACTTATTAATTTTCCTATTTTCATGAGATTTTCTCAAAATTAATATTCTATTAAGGTAGCATCTGTTAGAGGAATTATCTTGGTTTTTTAAAGCAAATTTTAGCTGATTACCATGAATCTACATAATTAGAATTAGGTCTAATTATGTAGTGTAAATACATGTAATATATTTATAACATATAATGACATAATTATGATTCACAATAATGTTGAAAAACTCCTCCTTAAAATTAGTAAGAAAAATATGCTGCACAACCCTTCTACAATTTATTAGCGATTTTACAATATATGTTTTTCTATAGCTTCTAAAACGGAGCTTGGTAAGAAAATATAATTAAAATAAATATATTTTGAAGTTATTATCCCAAAATACCACCAAACTTTCATTAGGCTTCTAAACTACAAATATTTTATAACCTGTTTAAGAAAACCACATGTTAGAATGCTAATCCTAATAGGCACACATTTCCAATGCACCCTGAACAATTCTAAGTGTTAAGAATGTTTAGCCAAGAGTAAATGCAAGATAGTTCTAAATCAGCTTATAACTCATTCATCAAAATGACAGAAAATATAAAAAACTATGATGAATTTTGCCTATATACTAACTGGAAATAAGAAAAGTTGGGAGTGCACCTATGCATTTTATGTACTATATTAACACACATTTCAAAATTATAAGACACCACTGTTCGTTTAATTCATAAAGTTGAATGGCATAAGAAGACTGACAATTTTTTTCTCTGAAGGATCAGCAGTAAATATTTAAGGTTAAGATGGACATAGGGTTTCTGTCACAAGTATTCAACTTTGCTATTGTAGTTCTCAAGGACCCATAGACAACACTTCAAGGAATAAATGTGGGTCTGTTTCAATAGAACTTGGGAGTTCTGTTGGCCTGGGAGGGGCACATAGTTTCCTGACCCAGGGTTGTACTTTCACAGCTCAAAGAAGAGATTCTGGAGTTTGTACCTCATAACCTCCTTGTACCACTCAACAAGTTTGTGACTTATTTTAGTTTTCTCATTTTTAAAATAGCAGTAACAATCACTTCCTATCTCGTAAGGTTGTTGTGAGGATAAAAATGAAGAAATTTATGTAAATCACTTGCTATAATAGGGTATGTCTTCTTTGTAGGAGGAATACATTGATGTTTATAGATATATAGTATATACATGCAAAATATTTGGTATTCAACATTAGTTTTAAAATTTTGATAGCATAATTTTCCACACTGAGTTTGAGAAGCATTAAGTTGTTGAAGGAAAAAAATCTATACTGACAAATTATTTTACCAAAATGGAAAAAACCTACAATGCCCTAATGAGTCTAACCTTATATATGAAGCATACACTATATAAATAAATTATGTATACTTAAATAATGTATTTTGTACATATAAAAATATATACCATGTATTAAAAAACATTGTTCAGTGACTAACATGCATAATCATTATTTTAGGCAATGGTTAACCTTTGTTTTCTTTTTTATAATGTGTAAGAGATACAAACAGACAATTAAAACTCAGTGTGATAAACTACTATTCTAATAGGATACACATGTCATTTTTTTTTCATACTTTATCAGAAATCCTATCCAATTTTTCTGGGCAAATTATTGACCTTTTTTTTTTTTTTTTTTAAGAGTTTAGTTGAGAGAGATAGTGAGCAAGGATGCACGGGATGGGAGTTAAAGACAAAGGAAGAGGGAAAAGCAGACTTCCCACTGAACGCTGAGCCCTACACACCGCTCAATCCCAGGACCCGGAGATCATGACCTGAACAGAAGTC